>NC_081769.1:34035337-34062837 GCF_963082965.1 Carassius carassius | reverse complement strand
CTCATGATCTTATCTTTGAATTAGTGTGGATTCAAGATTTACTGCAATTTTACATTCATTTTTAGATTATATTAGTGCTGTCAAATAATTAATTGCATGCAAAATATGTTTCTGTAAACATAATATATGTGTGTGCTGAGTATATTGATTATGCATATATAAATACACACACACACACACACACATAGCATATATTTTGAAAATATTTACATGCATTTAGATGCATATATTTATATTATATATAAATATATTTAATACAGTATATAAACGTAACATAGTAATCTTAAATATATACGTGCATGTGTGTGTATTTATATAAACATAATAAATATACACAGCACACCACCATAAATATATATTTTTTTAAATAATCGTTTAATCCTTTGACAACAGTTATATTTATATATTACATTATATCATTTTTTTAATTTATATTTAATGTTAATATACTGACTGCAAATGACCAAAGCTTATTTTTAAATAGCATGGATTTTAAAATGTACTGTATTGCATTGCACTGATCACTTTATTATAAATGTATATAATTTATTATTAATATACTGACTGTAAAAAGGCTTATCTTTTTACCACATTTATAATGTATTACATTTTAAATGATTTTATTTCATATTTTTTGATTATATATTATTATATTTATTTGTTTATATTGAATATAAATAAACTGTCAGTCATGATCTTGTTTTTGTACTGTGGATTTTGAAATGCATTGCATTGCCTTGATTAATTGCAATATTAAAATATTAATTTTTATATAATTTATGATATATTTTGTATTTATTATATTTTTGACATTTATATTTAATATTAATAAACTAATTGTAATTGACCCAGTCATGATCTTGTTTTTGAATCAATGTGGCCTGATCACGTCCAATATTAAATTATATAAAATAAAAAAATTATATATTTATTTTAATTAATTTTTTACATTCGACCAGGTCACAAGCTTGTTATTTTAAAACTTCATATATTTTTAAATATATTGCATTGCCCTGGTCACTTGCAATATTTTATTGTATATAATAGATTTTGTTGTATTTATTTTTAGATTATATTTATTCATTAATTTGTATTATATATTGATATATTTACTTTAAATAAACTGACTGTAAATGACCCTCTCATGATACTTGTTTTTAAATATGTTGATTTTAAGTTTATTGCATTGCTCTGATCACATGCAATATTGAATTATATTATTATAGTTATTTATATCTAAAACAAATAAATCGCCTGATTTTGTTTTTGAATAAGTGTGTTTTTTAAGATTTAATGAATTGGCATCATGACTTACAATTATTAAATGATCAATTCAGTTCTATATGTATATTGACTTGTATTTGTATCTCTATTGAATGCAGCTAAACTAAAGGCCATGATTTGAGGTGCGTGCTCGTACGTGTCTGCCGAAGCCAATGCGCTCTCCCTCCGACAGCTGGATGTCAGCAGCAGCTCCGCTGTGTTTGGAGATGGCACTCTTCAGACCAAACACCTTCTTCTTCAGGAGTCCGGTGCCAGTGATGTGATCGGCGTGACAGTGAGTGTTCACTGCAGAGAACAAGCCATCATCATCATCATCATCATCATCAGGGCTGCATGATGTATCCGAATTGCATGGGCGTGCAATATCTGAATCATTTTATTAATAGGCTACTTAAATTAAATCCTTGCAAAAGGTCAAAGTTTTAGTGCAAAGAGCGCACACACACACACACACACACACACACACACACACATACACACACTGGAGCCGTGCAGTCAGTCTTAAAGGGACAGGAGCCTATAAACACATGCTGCTGAAAATGTCACTTATGCTAAACAAATTACATAACACAGCTTAACAAAGATTCATCTAAATTTTTATTCAGACAGTGAACACAATGCAGTGTTATTTTACACCGAATCATTACATTTCTGTAACTGAATACTACTGTTTATTTGATCTCTGCTTGAAAATAGTGTATTTCTTTCTTTTTTTACTGACTGTTCACTTGCCTTTAATCATGTTTGAACTTTCTCAGACTATAGTTTTTGCTGTGGTTTATGAAGAAGTACTTAAAATGTATGGAAAGCAAAATTACAACGATATAAAATTAGCATCATTCATTCTTTTTTTTTTTTTTATGTTCACACTGATGTTAAAAATGACATTTTCTGATTTGTGACATTACTTTTTATGTAATGCTGAAACACTGCTGGTCACTTTCAGAAGATATAGCGATTATTTCTTTTCCAAGAAAGAATGTGAATGTGTTGAATTATAGAATTTTTTTTATATATATATTTTAAATTTTATGTTTTTACAGGAGTTTCTTCTGCTCATCAAGGCTGCATTTATCTGATCAAAAATACAGGATAAATGTAATACTTTGAAATATTAATAATAATGTTAGAGAGTGAATGTACTTCACTTCTCATCCGTGCTTTTTTAAATTAGGGCTGTCCAAATGGGTGCAAAACTAAATTAGAATTTTGTACTTAAATATTAGAATTCTATTTGAATTTAAAAGGCATAATTTCAGCTAAATATTACTAATGCACATTTATAAAAAGCGATAAAATAAAATGACTATCTTTGAAAAAAGTAATTTTTTAGTAATGTTTATAAACCATATATAATTGATTAAGCTGCTTAAAGAATTAGAAACAAATCAGCATCATGTATGTATGTATAGTTTAATACAACAGACCTGAAAAACAATCACAAAGAGTCATTTTCTATTTAAAAGCATGAGATGCAGTGCGATGGAGAAAACCACCATAAAGTCTCGAGACATGTTTTTAATAAGTTGAACTTACATTACTTTCTCTCTTGTGTGATAGACGTCACTCTAAAACATCTTTTTTACTCCGAGTTTAATAACACAAGTCCAGGTTAGCCGTTTAAGATGGGAGTAATAAAAGAGATGCTTACAGGCCACTTTGAGCGTCAGGCCCAGTTCATTGATGAGCTGCAGATCTCTGTCCACCGTCTCCAGCACTGGATCGATCAGAACGGCCTCTCGGCTGTCAGCATCCGCCAGCAGGTATGTGTACGTGCTGCTCTCAGACTCAAAGAGCTACAGGAACAACAACAACAGAGTCTCCATCAGTCAGCGTGAGTCAGCAGTGTACTCATATCTCATATCTGTCATCTGTACACTGCAACTACTGTTATAGTAAAACACTGCTCATGTGCTCTTACTGACCACCGATATCACTAAATAACACACACACACACACCTATTCTGTTTGATTGTATGCTCTAGTAACAGACTGGCTCTAAATGTTGCGTTGATACATTTGTAACAGACTGTCATTCACAGAAAGTCAATAGGTGATGTTTCAATGTCATATGCTCGTTTTAGCATTCAGGAGTCACAAAAATCCTTTTTGCTTTACGTTTTCAGTCGATGTATATACAGTGTTTAGAGAACCACACAAATCCATCACAGCTCAAAGTTCTGTCAAATGCTGTGATAAAAGTTGAAGTTTAACTTTTATGTGTCTTTATTGCTTTATATTGCCGGTGTAAATCCCTCAGATCGTTTTGTATCAGAAGAAGTCTTATATAACCTTGCTTTGGATCTGTTGTTGTGATTCTTCCCAGTGTTTAGCGCTTCCTGAAGGCCATTAAACACACAAACACCCGCGTGTTTTCGCGCCTGCACGGCTCACCTGTCTGAAGAGCGGCGCTCGGGGCTCCATCAGTCCGCTGTAGAGTCTCACTGAGGCGGCTGCGCTGCTCGGCTCGATCCGCGGGGGTTTGCAGCTCCACAGGCGGCTCGCTAAACTCACTGCGGGCTTCAGTCTGTGTAAGAGAGCTGCACTCATTTTACTTCCTTCTCCACCTCAGACTGGTCTGACGAGTGTCGGTCAGATCTGATCTGATCTGTATCTCAATGAACTCCGGTGACACAATGTAAAAGCAAACACGGGAGACACGCCTCTTTCCGTGGACACTGCAGACAACGCTCTAGAACGTGTTATAACGCCTCGCACGTGACTTACGCATGCATAAAATCGTTAAATGTTTGGTAAATATTCAGTAGAGACAGTTGTATGGAAGACAACAGCGCCCCGACGCAATGTTTACGAAATTCGACCTTGTCACGGAACTTTGACGTGTCTGCGCATGCGCAGAGCGCTCTTGCGTGCGGTGCCACCATGGGTGCCACCAAAGAGCAAAGCAGTGCATCTCAAAAGTTACATTTAAAGGTCCAAATCTGAATTTTCATCAATGTCAAACGTCCGGAACAATTGTTTTTAATAAACATGCATAACATTCAAAATACATAAGAATGTGCAAAAGTGGCGAAATATTATATTATTATTATACAGTCTGTCGTGGCCAAAAGTTTTGAGAATTACATAAATATTGGAAATTGGAAAAGTTGCTGCTTAAGTTTTTTATTATAGCAATTTGCATATACTCCAGAATGTTATGAAGATCAGATGAATTGCATAGTCCTTCTTTGCCATGAAAATTAACTTAATCCCAAAAAAACCTTTCCACTGCATTTCATTGCTGTCATTAAAGGAGCTGCTGAGATCATTTCAGTAATCGTCTTGTTAACTCAGGTGAGAATGTTGACGAGCACAAGGCTGGAGATCATTATGTCAGGCTGATTGGGTTAGAATGGCAGACTTGACATGTTAAAAGGAGGGTGATGCTTGAAATCATTGTTCTTCCATTGTTAACCATGGTGACCTGCAAAGAAACACGTGCAGCCATCATTGCGTTGCATAAAAATGGCTTCACAGGCAAGGATATTGTGGCTACTAAGATTGCACCTAAATCAACAATTTACAGGATCATCAAGAACTTCAAGGAAAGAGGTTCAATTCTTGTAAAGAAGGCTTCAGGGTGTCCAAGAAAGTCCAGCAAGCGTCAGGATGGTCTCCTAAAGAGGATTGAGCTGCGGGATCGGAGTGCCACCAGTGCAGAGCTTGCTCAGGAATGGCAGACGGCAGGTGTGAGCGCATCTGCACGCACAGTGAGGACAAGACTTCTGGAAGATGGCCTGGTGTCAAGAAGGGCAGCAAAGAAGCCACTTCTCTCCAAAAAAAACATCAGGGACAGATTGATCTTCTGCAGAAAGTATAGTGAATGGACTGCTGAGGACTGGGGCAAAGTCATATTCTCCGATGAAGCCCCTTTCCGATTGTTTGGGGCATCTGGAAAAAGGCTTGTCCGGAGAAGAAAAGGTGAGTGCTACCATCAGTCCTGTGTCATGCCAACAGTAAAGCATCCTGACACCATTCATGTGTGGGGTTGCTTCTCATCCAAGGGAGTGGGCTCACTCACAATTCTGCCCAAAAACACAGCCATGAATAAAGAATGGTCCCAAAACACCCTCCAACAGCAAATTCTTCCAACAATCCAACAACAGTTTGGTGAAGAACAATGCATTTTCCAGCACGATGGAGCACCGTGCCAAAAGGCAAAAGTGATAACTACACACTAAAAAATAATGGTTCTTCAGCGGTTCTTCAGGGGTTCTTTGTGGTGGATATGGTGCTATATAGCACCACTACCATTTAAAGAACCTGTCAAGCCCAGTTTGGTTCTTCAGTGGTTCTTCAGCGGTTCTTTGCGGTGGATATGGTGCTATATGGCACCACTGCCATGCAAATAACCTGTTAAGCCCCTAATTCTTAGTTATATTAGTTCTCTAATATCCTAAGTGTCTTAGCTTTAGTTGGTAATAGATAGGATTAGAAAAATGACATTAAAATACTGTGATTTTCCTCAACAAAAGGCACATATCCAATCAAGGCCTCCACACAAGACTTTTTGACCACAGAAATTTTTATATATATACTGAAATTATGTCACAAACTTCAATAAAAACGTATATTCATATTCATCAATTGCTCTTTGTTATTTGTGTAGGTATATAGGCCCCAAATAATTAGCCTAAAATGAGTGAGGAGAGAAGTTATGTTTAAAAACGTGTTTCAATTTCTACTTACAAAATGTGAAAATGTGTCAAAAAAAATTAAGTTCAATAAAATAAATTATAAAAACATGATATATATATATATATACAGAGGTGGGTAGAGTACCCAAAAACTGTACTCAAGTAAAAGTAAAAGTACTTCTAGAAATATTTACTCAAGTAAAAGTAAAAGTACTAGTCTTGAATAGTTACTTGAGTAAGAGTAAAAGAGTATCGGATAAAAAATCTACTCAAGTAGTTAGTTACTAGTTACTTTGGGTCATATATACTGAGCCTATTTTTATTTAGATATATAGATAAAATGTATGTAATGTATGTGTGCGTGTATAAATGTATATATTTCATCAGCCTTTACTCCAATTTATGTAATTTATTATAAAACCCAGTCTGTTTACTTAAGTAACAGATATAGGTGTCATGCCATAACATATTTTTAATACGACTGACTTTATATTAAATGTGAATTTAACATTGAAAGTTAATGTGATATAAATATTGCTACTAATCTTTCATTGTTCAGAAAGAGAGCAAATAACATTTACATTATTAAAGATCATTTTCACTGACAGTCTAGATTTCAATCACTCTCAGAAACTCCCATTAAAATCACTGAAACTGTTAACACTGTGAAATCAATATCTTAATTAAAGATTCGTACACACATCTGCACTTTGTTGTTTCTGACGAGAGAATTCGCCAGAAAGAGGTATTCAGTCAGTGAGCGAGTGAAGGAAGCACCGGCATTTTAGCGATGACTCATCTGAACGCCTCTGATTGGCCAATGCTTTAATAAGCTCAACAGAATCATGTGTGATTGGTTATAATGCGCAGCGCTGTATAAACGCATCTATCTCTTGACTCCCCTCTGTTATAAGCCACACACGTACAACAAACTAATGTCACAGTGGTATCGTGTACTGTAATGTAGCCCAAGTTATTACCACTTATAAGTGGCTCGGGGACCAGAATGTTGAAATTTTGGGTCCATGGCCTGGAAACTCCCCAGATCTTAATCCCATTGAGAACTTGTGGTCAATCCTCAAGAGGCGGGTGGACAAACAAAAACCCACTAATTCTGACAAACTCCAAGAAGTGATTATGAAAGAATGGGTTGCTATCAGTCAGGATTTGGCCCAGAAGTTGATTGAGAGCATGCCCAGTCGAATTGCAGAGGTCCTGAAAAAGAAGGGCCAACACTGCAAATACTGACTCTTTGCATAAATGTCATGTAATTGTCGATAAAAGCCTTTGAAACGTATGAAGTGCTTGTAATTATATTTCAGTACATCACAGAAACAACTGAAACAAAGATCTAAAAGCAGTTTAGCAGCAAACCTTTTTGAAAACTAATATTTATGTAATTCTCAAAACTTTTGGCCACGACTGTATATTTTTTTCTGGTCGATGTTTATATTTAGAAATCAGGGCAGCCGATATATTAGGCCGATTTTCTCTTGTCCCCGTCATCTCATAAACGATAGTAACATGATAGTAATAGTAGTAGTAGCCTAATTCATAGTAATAATACATGGCTCAGAACTTAAGCACCTTCTCAAAACAGTTCTGAAGATATAAATCAGAACTGGGATATAATGTAGAATTGTGTTATAAATTATGAATTTCGATATAAACTCAGAATTGTGATATAATGCAGAATTGTGATAAATTAATTAAGAATTGCGATATAAACTCAGAATTGTGATATAATGCAGAATTGTGATATATTAATTAAGGATTGCGATATAAACTGTCAGATATAAATTAAGTAATGTGAGATATAAATTCAGAATTGCGATATATAAATCAGAATTGCGATATATAAATCAGAATTGCGATATAAATCAGAACTGTGAGATAAATCAGAATTGCAAAGCATGAAATAGATTTGAGATATAAATTCAGAATTGCAAGATTTAAGTCAGAACTCCCTGAATTGTGAGAAAGTCAGAAATTTGAGTTATCTCAGAATTCTGAGTAAAAAGTCCAAATTGAGAGACAAAAAGTTGCACTAAAATTGGGCTTCCATTCATCAGCATTCAGTAAATCAGAGACGGACATTGAAAGCCGGGTGACTCGAGAGCTCTGAACTCACCTGTGAAGATGCTGGTAAAGGCCTCTAAACCTGCGGCTTTATAAAGATGCTGATGTTCAACAACAATCCTCAGTCATGAAAGTTCAGAGAGCCTAGAGTCACGCAAGCTCAGAAATATCAACGAGTCTCTGAGGGTCAATTACAACAACACAACACTCCAAACCAGTTACATAGCAACAACAGCACATGCTCATTAATATTCATGAGCTGTCTTCTCCATATTATGTATTGGATGAGATGTTGGCCACTTCAGATCCCAGATCAGTGATTCAGTGATGACTGCAGGATCAGATTCGGATTCAAGTGTCATGATGATAATGATTTTCAGAAACAGTCAGAGTGAATCAGCTAAATAAACCACATTCCATTCATCACCACACGCCCTTCTCTGAGCGTACGTGACTCCAGTCACAGTAAGGTCAAATTTTTATTGCATCTTTTATTGTACATGATATGCTCTCTCACAAAGCTTTCAGTTATCAGTCATTAGATTAAAGCCTTTTACAATCTGTGTAATAATAATTAATGACACTCTTTTCAAAAGTGATAGTTCTGTGTGGTGACCTTCAAGAAGGACTCTTCCTTTCAATCCTGAAATAAATTACAGAAATGTTAATGGACTTATTATAAATGCATGCTGACATAACTCAAGGAATGTTCTGGGTTCAGACCAAAGTCTGAATAAAGAGTTTTGCACTTATTTAATTAAAGTTATCGTGCACTGTAAAAATGATATAATCAATAAGCCAAGTCAAAATGTTTTTTTTTTTCCATTATTTAAACTCATTAAATTATGCAATTTCAACTTTATTTAAGTTACGATTTATAAGTAAGTTTATTATAAATATTATAATAAGTGCTTCCAAATGATGAATCGGCATATTTTATATGATGCATTATATATTATGTATATACAAATACACACACACACACACACACACACACACACACACACACACACACACACATTATATATAGTTTATAAACATTAATTTAAACATTATGCACTTTTTTCAAAGATAGTCATGTTATTTTATTTCTTTGAGTAAACGTGCATTTGTAATATTTTGCTCGATTCACCCTCTTGTGGCCTCAGGAGAGAAGACAAAAGCTTTTTTCCACCCTAACTAAAATTAATATAAATTTTAATATAATTGGAATATTGATCATATTTAAGTAATTATTTCGAATTTAGTTTTTCAGCTATTTTGACAACCCTGTTAATATTATTTTGCTTGTTTTTTTGATGGTGCTAACCATCCGGTGGATGTGGTTTATAGAGTTTAATCTGAACTCGTAACACTCTCTGTGATGTGGTGCGTGTTTACACTGATGGTTTGATGAATCCACTGCAGCAGTGAAGTGATTGCGCTGAAAACACCAGGTTTATTGACTCGTCCACATCCTTCACCCCAACTCACCACACCAGCCAATCGCCAGTCACCCGCTTCAGTCTGACACACCAGAGGACCCCCGCTGTCTCCCTGAACAAGAGACAAGAGATATGAGAAACACACACACACACGTTTGTTTTTGTGAAAAGTGGGTTCATCCCATAGGCATAATGGTTTTTATACTGTACAAACTGTATATTCTATGGCCCAACACCAGGGATAGGCAACTCCGGTCCTGGAGGGCCACTATCCTGCAGAGTTTAGCTCCAACCCTAATGAAACACACCTGAACAAGGCAATCAGTGTTTTCGGGATTACTAGAAAGATACAGGAAGGTGAGTTTTTATGAGGGCTGAAGCTAAACTCGGCAGGATAGTAGCCCTCCAGGACCGGAGTTGCCTATCCCAGCCCTACACCAACCCTACACCTAACCCTAACCCTCACAGGAAACTTTGTGCATTTTTACTTTCTCAAAAAAACTCATTCTGTATGATTTAAAAGCGTTTTGAAAAATGGGGACATGGGTTATGTCCTCATAAGTCACCCTCTCCTTGTAATACCTGTGTCATACCCATGTCATTATACAGAGTTGTGTCCTGAAAACTAAAGGTATTTCGTATTGCTTGGTGGGAAAGAAACCTATCCTACAGAAAAGCATTAAAAACAGCTAGATTACTTTTCTTCTTTTTTAGAAGAAAACAAACATGACCCCAGGTATTTATTCAATACAGTGGCTAAATTAATGAAAAATAAAGCCTCAACAAGTGTTGACATTTCCCAACACCACAGCAGTAATGACTTTATGAACTACTTTACTTCTAAAATCGATAGTATTAGAGATAAAATTGCAACCATTCAGCCGTCAGCTACAGTATCACATCAGACAGTGCACTATAGACCCCCTGAGGAACAGTTCCACTCATTCTCTACTATAGGAGAGGAAGAATTGTATAAACTTGTTAAATCATCTAAACCAACAACATGTATGTTAGACCCTATACCATCTAAGCTCCTAAAAGAGGTGCTTCCAGAAGTCATAGATCCTCTTCTGACTATTATTAATTCCTCATTGTCATTAGGATATGTCCCCAAAACCTTCAAACTGGCTGTTATTAAGCCTCTCATCAAAAAACCACAACTTGACCCCAAAGAACTAGTTAATTATAGACCAATCTCGAATCTCCCTTTTCTGTCCAAGATACTAGAAAAGGTGGTATCCTCACAATTATATTCCTTCTTAGAGAAAAATGGTATATGTGAGGATTTCCAGTCAGGATTTAGACCGTATCATAGTACTGAGACTGCTCTCCTTAGAGTTACAAATGATCTGCTCTTACCATCTGATCGTGGGTGTATCTCTCTATTAGTTTTATTGGATCTTAGTGCTGTGTTTGACACAATTGACCACAACATTCTTTTGCATAGACTTGAACACGTTGTTGGCATTAATGGAAGTGCATTAGCATGGTTTAAATCGTACTTATATGACCGCCATCAAGTCGTTGCAGGGAATGAAGATGTGTCATATCAATCACAAGTGCAGTATGGAGTACCTCAAGGCTCAGTACTAGGGCCACTACTCTTCACGCTTTATATGTTACCCTTGGGAGATATCATCAGGAAACATGGTGTTAGCTTTCACTGTTATGCTGATGATACTCAGCTCTATATTTCTTCACGACCCGGTGAAACACACCAATTTGAAAAACTAATGGAATGCATAGTCGATATAAAAAACTGGATGACGAGTAATTTCTTACTGCTAAATTCTGAAAAAACAGAGGTGTTAATTATAGGACCTAAAAACTCTGCTTGTAATAACCTAGAACACTGTCTAAGACTTGATGGTTGTTCTGTCAATTCTTCCTCATCAGTTAGGAACCTAGGTGTGCTACTTGATCACAATCTTTCCTTAGAAAGCCACGTTTCTAGCATTTGTAAAACTGCATTTTTCCATCTCAAGAACATATCTAAATTACGGCCTATGCTCTCATTGTCAAATGCAGAAATGTTAATCCATGCATTTATGACCTCAAGGTTAGATTATTGTAATGCTTTATTGGATGGTTGTTCTGCACGCTTAGTAAACAAACTACAGCTAGTCCAAAATGCAGCAGCAAGAGTTCTTACTAGAACCAGGAAGAATGACCATATTAGCCCGGTCCTGTCAACACTGCACTGGCTCCCTATCAAACATTGTATAGATTTTAAAATATTGCTTATTACTTATAAAGCCCTGAATGGTTTAGCACCTCAGTATTTGAATGAGCTCCTGTTACATTATAATCCTCTACGTCCGCTACGTTCTCAAAACTCAGGCAATTTGATAATACCTAGAATATCAAAATCAACTGCGGGCGGCAGATCCTTTTCCTATTTGGCGCCTAAACTCTGGAATAACCTACCTAACATTGTTCGGGAGCTATCTAGATTAAAGACCCATCTCTTTAACCTGGTTTACACATAACATACTAATATGCTTTTAATATCCAAATCCGTTAAAGGATTTTTAGGCTGCATTAATTAGGTAAACCGGAACCGGAAACACTTCCCATAATACCCTATGTACTTGCTACATCATTAGAAGAATGGCATCTACGCTAATATTTGTCTGTTTCTCTCTTATTCCGAGGTCACTGTGGCCACCAGATCCAGTCTGTATCCAGATCAGGGGGTCACTGCAGTCACCCGGATCCAGTACGTATCCAGACCAGATGGTGGATCAGCACCTAGAAAGGACCTCTACATCCCTGAAAGACAGCAGAGACCAGGACAACTAGAGCCCCAGATACAGATCCCCTGTAAAGACCTTGTCTCAGAGGAGCACCAGGACAAGACCACAGGAAACAGATGATTCTTCTGCACAATCTGACTTTGCTGCATCCTGGAATTGAACTACTGGTTTCGTCTGGTCAGAGGAGAACTGGCCCCCAACTGAGCCTGGTTTCTCCCAAGGTTTTTTCCTCCATTCTGTCACCGATGGAGTTTTGTTTCCTTGCCGCTGTCCCCTCTGGCTTGCTTAGTTGGGGTCACTTCATCTACAGCGATATCGTTGACTTGATTGCAAATAAATGCACAGACACTATTTAACTGAACAGAGATGACATAACTGAATTCAATGATGAACTGCCTTTAAAGGTGCCATCCGTCATATCTGGCAAAAAAATCAAGTCATACTCCACATTCCATACCAGATGGGGGCAGTATGCCTCAATAAAGTGAATTGGTCTACTCTAGAGTAACAAACGAGAAACAGCATAGTCTCTATGCTCCGCCCCTACCTTCACAACAACCCTAGAGCATAGCCGAAGCCTATAAGACAGTGGTTCTCAATTGCAGTCCTCGCGCCCCACTGCTCTGCACATTTTGAACGTTTCTCTTAGAGCTTCAGACATTTGTTCTATTCGAACATAAGTGCCCTGCGAAGTGGACATCACAGGATATTCAGCCATGATTCCAGTTCGAAGTGAACGTAGCTATATGTTCCAATCAAAGTGCATTGAAGTGTGCAAGACGTGAATTTAAACTGTATTGATTTACAGAGGTATATGATGTCACAGTTGTCCATGTTTAAAGACGCTGCACAGCACAAATCAGTGAATGAATGTTTCGATGTGAGGTAAACTTCAACAGATTTCCCCTGTTCAGAGAGTAGGGAGCAATGAACATTTGAAAAACAGTTCATGCACGGAGTTCATTTCTAACGAGCTGATTATCTGAATCAGGTGTGTTAACAAAGAGAAACGTGCAAAAATATGCAGAGCAGTGGGGCGCGAGGACTGGAATTGAGAACCGCTGCTATAAGAGGACGTTTTGCCTCCAGAGGAACGTTGGGTGATGTCAAGTGATTTTGAAACATGACATCTTCAAGCTACTCCCCTTCACCTTTACCAGTGAATATGTTCATATTCGTTTTGTTCATATTACATTGAGTTGTAAATACACATTATTGGAATTAAATTAATTTGACAGACAGCATTCTGTCAACATCATTGGTCAACATCAGACAGCTGATGTTGACCAAGCTAGCATAACCAGAGCTGCCAACTCTCACAAGCATTCACCGTGAGACACACGCAATTGACTCTTTTCACACGCTTTCACGCCACACATCAATTTTCTCACGTACAAAAAAACCACGAAGCAAAGAGGACACGGAGACCAACAGACTAGACAGAGCAGGTTACTTATGATATAAAAAAATGGGTAAGTTATAGATAGCTAATTATCAAACGCAGCTACGGTTAGCCATCGCTAACATTAGCACGTTTATCGAACAGCCTTCGATACATTTCTATGTTATAACTTCCCGAAAAAAAATACACAAACATATAAAACAAACTTCTAGCGAAATACTAACAGCATCTAACTTACCAATCCAAAAGAAATGTTGCAAGTTCGGTGTCGAACCTCATTTCTTTCAGGTCCATCAGTTGTCTCCAGCGATTGAAAGCAGTGCCGATGTTTACTCTGGTTCGGCTCCTTTTCTTATCGGATTTGATTTGTGTTTCCGAGCGCGGTTGTTTCCCTGTAGCGGGTGGTGGTCTCTTGCCAAGGGCTTCAACCATCCTTCCGCTTGATTGACATCAGGTTAGATTACGCCCACAAGCCGAATCAAATATCACACAATCAAATATCTATATAGAGTGAAATGTCTACCTTCAAATGAACCAATTCAAAGGAAAACAGATATTCTCAGATTATGTAATCTGTGTGAAAGATTCAAACAGACGCATCACTACTGCGAAGATGACGAGTCAGTGTTGCCTTAAAATGAAAACAAAAAACACTAGTTTATCAATTAATTATTATATCATGATTATTACTTTGCCGGTGTACTGAGGCAAGCTTTATGCATGCGCTTAAGCACTTATTAGACATTGTTGGCAATTAAAGGCTCATTATAATGATTTAAATGGTTTATTAATAAACGTGCAATTAGTCGATTACTGCTACTAGTCGATCAGAAAAATCCTTAGTCGAGGGCATCCTTTAATGTCCCTTTAATGCATGTGGATACCTTACAGGAGTCCACTCCTCCCTCCATAAAACCGGCGCAGAGCATTCTGGGAGTGAGCCGTGAGCCGTACACGTTGGGCTGTGAGCAGACGGTCTGACTGATCAGCTGAATCGATCCCTTTCTCATGTGTGACGTCACAGACCCTGTGAGAGACCAAAGCACATGAATGCATGAACGCACCTTCAGGATGTTGTAAATGCTCCAGAAATGCTCTCACCACTTTCCTTTGTGCGACCCCAGCCCACCACCCAGCAGGACGATCCCGAAGGGAAAGAATCTGTCAGACGGGGCAAACACATGGGTCTAACGCCATCTAAATCACAGACAACACAGAGGAACACTGGCAAAATAAGTAGGAATACACAGTCTAATTTCAAGATACAGACAAAAAAAAAAAAGAAAAGGAAGAAAAATTATAAATTTCTGATTAAAAAAAAATAAGTTCATCAAGCCCTTGTCTAGTAATCTCAGTAAATAAATAACAGTAAATAAATTCTGTGTCATTTTTTACAAATTTGCTCATTGTGACTCTTTTTGCTGTTACTGGTCACCTGCCTGCCTAATGTGACATCTAAGAGTGAATTTTTCTGATATGTCATCTATATTGATGAAGTTTTTGCATTTGATTAAGATGAGTGTGTTTCTACATCAGATTTGGAGAAATGTAGCATTGCATCAGTGTCTCATCAATGGATGCTCTGCAGTGAATGGGTGCCGTCAGAATGAGAGTCTGATAAAAACATCACAATAATCCACAGTCCATCAGTGAACATCTGGAGAAGACAAAACCTGAAACACATCCAGCATTAAGATGTTTTTAACTCAAACACATAGAGTCTATAATCCATAATAACACTTCCTCCAGTGGAAAAGTGTTCTGGTCTGAATCAGGAGAGAAATCTGCACAGATCCATTAGCGTTTAAACAAATCTAAACAAATGGCTGGACTTTGATGTGAAAGCCAACAGGAGACTTTTTCTCTCTTGTTTAAAGATTCGTATTTTAGTTAAAAACATCTTAATGCTGGATGAGTTTCATTAAAATTTGCAAGCGTGAATTCACCTCCCATCTCCATCTCTGTCTGTGTGCGCAGCAGACACAGGTCGTGGTCAAGATTCTTCTCTGAGAATTGTGGGTGCTGGTGTATCTGAAGTGCGTGGTAGCGTTTTCCCTGAGACGGATCCGAGATGTCCACGGTATCAACCACCACGGTCCAGTCCGACTCTGGCTTTGTGCTATATCTGCCAAACGAGACGAACACAGAGATGAGCGGCGTGAGAATCCCCTCAGTGTCTGTCGTCTCATACTCACTTAATGAAGCAGTGGGCAGCAGTGATGACCCAGCGAGGGCTGATGATGGCTCCTCCACACCAGTGTTTGCGCTGATATTGTAAACTGGTCTGCCAAACCCACTGACCCTTCACAGCCTCCTTACCACCCACAATACGTGACAAAAGAGACCCAGTGTTTATTACAGCGGAGCAATCTGGGAGACAAAGTCCAGGTAAAACGAGTTGACTTAAACAGGAAGAGAGCATGCTGTCAAATATCATTATCATTATCACAGGAATATTTGTAGCAATAGCCAACAATACATTGTATGGGTCAAAATTATACATTTTTCTTTTATGCCAAAAATTATTAGGATATTAAGTAAAGATGATGTTTCAATGACGTATTTTGTGAATTTCCTACCGTTAATCTATAAAATCTTAATTTTTGAGTATTAATATGCATTGATAAGAACTTCATTTGAACAACTTTAAAGATGATTTTCTCAATATTTAGATTTTTTTGCTCCCTCAGATTCCAGATTTTCTAATAGTTGTATCTCAGACAGATATTGTCCTCCGAACAAACCACACATCAATGGAGAGATCATTTATTCAGCTTCAGATGATGCATAAACTTCAATTATGTTTTTTTTTTTGGTTCAGGGCCACATTTAGTCTTATTTCCAGGGTAAAAAAAATGTATTAATTAAGTGCATTTTGCTTAAAACAAGAATTTTTTACTTACCCCTCTGGCAGACCATTATACTTATTATATAATGGTCATTTCATGCTATTTTTAAAAGTGCTTTTTTTCCACCAGGGGACAGAAATTGTCCACTACAGAATGTCACCAGAATATCATCAATATTCTTTTATGTTTTCCCAGAAGAAAAGACAAGTCAATCTTAAGAGAATATTAAAGATAAACTGATAATGTTTACCATAACATTGGCATATTAAGTGTTCAAAGCAAATAGATTTTGTAATTAATATCATCACTACCACAAAAGTATTTGCATTAATATCCTTCTTCCAAATATCTAAATATCTTTCTCTCTTGATTTTCACCTACATGAATGATATTTTAAAATCTGTAAGAAGTTTTAAAAGACTTTAAAAGAACTTCACCTTGACATGTTGGTATTGTTTCCCATCTTCCATTGCGACAGGTAACCATACTTTCTCCACTGATGAAGTATGATTTTCGACATACGTATGTTAAGCTAGATCCATCAGGATAAGATTCTTCAGGTTTAGATGTTATGATTGCATTTTCCACATATGGAGGAATGCCACAATGCACACTCTCTGAAAAAAATAATGTATTGAAATTCATGAACTCCAATAAGACCGATGTTAATATTACTGAGAGATTATATATTGTCCAGCCAACTGTATACACAGCTGCTCCTATTACAAACATGTAATAAGAGTTTGACACTCTCTAAAGCTGCATTAAGGTAGTTAAATGTTTTGGGAATTGTAACATTTATATTGAAGTCAGTAAAATCTAAATAAAAAAGACATTCAATTCAGATAGCATCAACAACTAAATCACTTGCCTTGACATCGGGCACAATTTAAGAAAAACCACCACAAGCCGAAGCCGAGGAGCTTTACTGGGACTCTCATTATGAGCTCAGTTCACAAATACCTTTCTCTGGTCAGTCTCTGAAACTCTTGACAAGTTAATCATTTAACAACCTCAAAACCAAAAGGCTTTCTTACACCAGACCTCTCTGAGCACAATCAATATTTCCTAAAAAATTAAAAAATGACACTTATCTGATGCTGCAATTCATATTTGTTATATCTTAGAGAAGTCATACTTCTTGAGTCAGATGTCTGTAACGTATGAACAGAAAGCAAAAGTCAGATTCAGATTCATATTTACTGCTTAATCCTGTTGGATGTCTTTAACTGGTTCATGTATTTTCTATATTGATTCAAGAAGAACATTATGTGATGAATGAAGAAATAAGGATAATTTTACTCTTTATTGGACAATGTTTATGTACTTAGGCACATAATTTGTCGTTGGAAATAGTAATGTACCGGATGCTTTAATCAAAACTGATCTACACAAAATGTAACTCTGGCTTATGACTCATTCTTGATTATTAATTGACTCATTTGATTAATACATATTATATGGTAGACATGTTTGATCTAAAGCACTAAAGAAGACCAGGAGATAAAGTTTCCATTCAATCTTAAGATAACATCATTTCGATCTAGGAGAATCTTTTTTTTCCTTCCGTCTGGGTAGCTTCAATATCATTTATCTACACCATTTCAGTCAAAGACAATACATGCATTGTAATATTTGAAGTTGTTTAATGTAGACAGTGTTTTATTGCATAGTGATTTATCAGAGCAAACCAAAACCTATATTTACATATATGCAAATATGGGTTGTACAAGAAAATATTTGAATACAAAAAAAAAAACCACTGGTAAACTAGTTTTAGTGTTAATAAAAAAAGTACTGCTCTTATACTAAACGTCTTGCACTTATAAGTGTTTTCTAGTGTTTTTGTAAAATGTGGTGTATGCAATGCTGGAAATTGAAGATAAATTTAAACTACTAACCCTTGATATTCTGAAATGTTTAATGCTATTTAAATGATCGTTTTAGTATTTACAATATTAGTAGTTCTCACCTGTGCAATTATTTCCTGTCTCTACTCCTACTGTCCTGACCTTTAATGATGAAAAAACCCATTGCAATAAAAAAAATTAAAAAAAAATCTACAGCAACCTCCGAGCAGTGAGACGTTAAAGAGATGTCCCATGTTTCTCACACATTGTCATTTTGGATTCCGTTGTTTCAGAACGTTCTCATATCTTGGTTGTGTCTACTTTTATTTCTCCTCAGGATTTTTAGGAAAAACATCTGAGACACTGTTGAGACTAAAATGAGAGATATTTGAGAATCTCATCGAAGTCTACAGAGGTTAGAAAGAGCAACCATTTTTTCCTATGGGAGACGGCCTGCTGATCCCCCTTAAATCATAATGTAAAGTGTTGTTGTTTTTAACCTTAAACATTGGATGTCATTTACTGGATCTTACAGTGTGGACTTGGTAAACACTGACATCTTAAACTCAAAGGTCTTTAACTTTATTTGCAGATGGCTGGCATGTGCTAACAGAATCTTGGCATAAGCAATGAATACATTTGAAATGGAGCCTCTTTTTAAAAATACCATATATACAGTTTTTGTTGTAAAAAACAAATAAATAAAATACACAAATAATTAAAAAAGGTTGCTGCAAACATTTACATAAATGTCAAAACTAAACAGCAATGTGATATTAAAAATCATGTAAGCTGTTTTATTTGATGCATGTCTAAATAATAAAATATATTGACTACATTTAATTAGATTATTTTAGCGCAATTAGCAATACATAAACATCAACATTAAATTAAAAATAAAACTCTTAAGATATATATATATATGGGGATGAGGGTCGTAATTAATGCCATCTATCGATCTAATATTTTTAATCTATCTATCTATCCATCCATCCATCCATCCATCCATCCATCCATCCATCTATCTATCTATCTATCTATCTATCCCCTCGCCCGTCTCGTCTGTAGAGGAGTTTTTAAATTAACAATCTTGCACTGGGAGAATTTTTAGCAGGATGGTCACTTTAGTGTCTAATAATCTGGTAGGACAATCATAATAATAAAAAAAGATAAAGGAAGAGGATGCAATTATTTATGCAGTATTGAATTAACTATTTAATTCAGTAAGCTTCAGAACTTGCACGTGCATGAAAAAAATAGTGATTGTTTTCAAACAGTTTCTCTGAAGCCAATGGGTACAGAATGCCAACATTCTTCAGATGGTCTTATATTATGTTCAACAGAAGAAAGAAATGCATAAAGGTTCGGAACGACATGAGGGTAAATAAATGATGACACAATTTAAGTTATGTTTCTTTAAGCAGGATATAAAAAAGTATTTAATTACACACTTCACCTCTATATAGTTCATGTGCTACAGTTTCTTTTCTGCGAATGCTTTCTCACAGCAGCAGCTGATGAATTGTTAGACCAAGAGTCTATTGTCCTTACCTGGGCACAAGCCATCGGGTGTCAGCTCATGCATTTAAAGACACAAGGCCATTCTTCCCTCTCGTCTCCAGCAATAGAAGACACTTGAGAACACTGTCTAAGACTTGATGGTTGTTCTGTCAATTCTTCGTCATCAGTTAGGAACCTAGGTGTGCTACTTGATCGCAATCTTTCCTTAGAAAGCCACGTTTCTAGCATTTGTAAAACTGCATTTTTCCATCTCAAAAATATATCTAAATTACGGCCTATGCTCTCAATGTCAAATGCAGAAATGTTAATCCATGCATTTATGACCTCAAGGTTAGATTATTGTAATGCTTTATTGGGTGGTTGTTCTGCACGCTTAGTAAACAAACTACAGCTAGTCCAAAATGCAGCAGCAAGAGTTCTTACTAGAACCAGGAAGTATGACCATATTAGCCCGGTCCTGTCAACACTGCACTGGCTCCCTATCAAGCATCGCATAGATTTTAAAATATTGCTTATTACTTATAAAGCCCTGAATGGTTTAGCACCTCAGTATTTGAATGAGCTCCTTTTACATTATAATCCTCTACGTCCGCTACATTCTCAAAACTCAGGCAATTTGATAATACCTAGAATATCAAAATCAACTGCAGGCGGCAGATCCTTTTCCTATTTGGCGCCAAAGACACTATTTAACTGAACAGAGATGACATCACTGAATCCAATGATGAACTGCCTTTAACTGTCATTTTTGCATTATTGACACTGTTTTCCTAATGAATGTTGTTCAGTTGCTTTGACGCAATGTATTTTGTTTAAAGTGCTATATAAATTAGGTGACTTGACTTGACTGAAGTGGAAAATCTATTCGCCTTCCTATGAAAGTTTATCTAGTTAACATATTTACACATGTTGGAGGGGACTTACTTGTATAAAAAGCTGTTATTCAGCATTATCTTATTAGGTTTACATTTGAAATTTTATGAATGTAATACTTAAATATTTTGTAATCGGTCTCTAAATGTTTGTATCTCAGGGGATATGTACCCCTTTTAGGGATAGAAATCAAGATATAAAAACATATATACTCTGTGAATTTGTGGCTTGTGTTTTAGAAAGTTTAGGGAAATTTGCATAACATTACAGCAAAACAGCTATGACTGCAAACAGGAACAGTGGAAAAAGGGACAAAAAGTGCAAAATCCTGAACAAAAGGGGAGTTGAACCTGGAAATAAAGTTTTTTTTTTATGTTTAAAAGAGAAATGCTATGAGGTCACAAACTTTCAGATTCTGCACTAATTATACGCAATTAATCAATTGTAATTTGTTCTCGTGAATCTTTGCACAGATTTTCTTCTTCCGTTCGAGCTGAAGATGATTCTTGGAGACACTCACGTGAGTTTAATTTAACTCTGTATGCAAATATCATCGGTTAGTAATGAAAACGTTCATATTACATTATACACACATTTAAAGAATATAGCCTACTACACATTTAAAGATGAATCATTAGATCATTAGTGATCTCAGACTTTTAGTCAATCACCTAATAATTACAATCACCAAGTTAATAATTATTCAATAATCCATTTTTTTTAAATTTACAATAACAACTAAATTTTAACTGTATAAATAACTATGAAACAAAAAGTAAATTTTATTTTTTTTAAAAGGTAATAGGTATCAAAACTAGGGATGCACCGAATCCAGATTTTTTGGGTTCGGCCGAATACCGAATCCACTGTTTAAGGGTGCTTTCACACCTGTCTCATTTAGTTCGGTTGAATCGTACCAGAGTTCGTTTCCCCTTTGGTGCGGTTCGATTGGGCAGGTGAGAAAGCAGCAATCGCACTCGGGTGCGCAACAAAAGTGGACCATACAAGCGTACCGAAACCTGCTTGAAGAGGTGGTCTCGGTACGCTTTCAAACGAAAGTGGTTCGTTTGTGGTGCGAATGTGATCCGACCTCGAACAGACCCAAATGCAAAAAGTACTGATCATTTTTGGACTAAACCAGCTGCCATAGTCAGCTGCGTTGTGCATTATGGGATGGGGAAGTGTTTGTTGACAGTTTGCACTTTAGCATGGCAGCTCGTGGACAAACTTGGAGTAGTGAGGAGGTGCGGAGCCTCATAGAAATTTGGTCAGATGACCATGAGCATGTCAGAGTTAAGAAGAATTAATGCACGCCTCCGCTTGAAGTTACGAGCGATTCCCGCTTGCCTATGCAGTGCATTAGAACGTTGTTTTCAAGCCGCATCCGCGCTTCATTATAGAAATATATTTTTTGCATATTGTGGTGTATACAAACAATGTAATAGATTATGGCCAGGGACAAAACCAGCCCACGCAGTCGTGTTGTCGTGTAGTTGTGTTGTTTGCTGGCTTTTCCTCTTATGTTGGAATTTTCCCGCACGTAAATTCTGACCAATCGAAAAGCAGTTTAGGAAATACGTCATGGCCAATGAGTGATGTAGATGTTGTCATGTGGCTGCATTTTGGTTCGTTTCAACTGGTACAGACCAAAGCAATCAGTGTGGTGTGAAAAGGAACCAAAAAAGCTGAAAAATGCTACATGTATAATTGTTTACTCTTGGTTCGGACCAAATGAACCGAACTAGAGATGTGAAAGCACCCTAAGATTCGGCCGAATCCGAATACCGAATCCTACTCGCATCCTTATTCCATTAACAAAGTAAAACATATTAATGAAATAAACAACGTCCACAGCAGTGTATTTTTCATTTTATAATTTAATTTTATAATTTAATTTTTATTTTAAAGAATAGGCAACATTATGCCAGGATGACAAGTGGGAAAAACTATTTTGACAATTACCATAAGCCGCTTACACAAGTACAAACCAAAACCTTTTAATAAAAGTGCAACAATGCAAAGAAAAGTGTTTTTCTTTTCTTTTCTTTTTTAAACCAGAAAATGTTTGGTGACTTTAAATTTAAATTAATGTTATTGAACATTTACTCAATAAACATGGATAGGCAGTTTTCGTTTATAATAGTAGGCTAGGCTACGATTAGAACAGTAGCCAAATATTACGAAAAATATTACGGAAGATCACACACACATATCTCCTGCATCATAATTACATTAATATAAAACATCTAACCTTTCACATGAAATGAGAGTTTCCTTTCAAAAAAACAAGATGCTCTGCATTAACAGGTGACAGCCGGTTGCGAGTGTGGGAACGAATGTCCCCAGCAGTACTGAAAAGTCTTTCACTGGGCACAGAGGTAGATCTTTGCCGATTTTGCCAGCAGTGAAAAAAAACTCTTATCTCCACGTCAGCACCATAGACTGTATACAAATAGGTCAGCACCCAATGTGACTGGCTCTGTATTGCTACAGAACGGTCCTCATGTAAACACCATCACTTAATCAACGGCCGCGTGACGTCGACCAGCGTAGCGCAAGCCTCGGTTCGGTGGAAAAAAAATCTAAGAATCTGCCGAAACCGAACCCTGTCAAAAAGCCCAGTATTCGGCCGAATCCGAATCTTGGATTCGGTGCATCCCTAATCAAAACCACTGTTTTGTCTGATAGATATTGTAATTAATCCACTGACTGCAATTACACCACGTGTGACAACTTACCCCGAGCTGTCAATCATGAAAAATGAAGCTTCAGTTCAAATGGTTTCGGTTCAAATCTGCCTTCATGATGTCATGTCTTCATGTAGTACATCAAATATATAATAGCAACAGACTGGTTATTTTTGAAGGACAGAATTTAGAAACGACCACCATGCAAAACAACTTCTAGAAAGACTACTTTAAAGCACAAAGTTAAAATACAGACCTTGTGACAACTTGCCCCAGACTCAAAATGCAACAAAAGAAGCAGCAAAGTGTAAAGAATGACCCTAACCCATTCAGAAGGAGCTTCTCGACAGTCCTACAACGAAACAACTTAAAATGCTTTCATATTAACAATGGAGAATCAGAATAAAGATGTGATTGAGAAGCTGCAGATGATTGCAGCAGATGCACCTGTGATCTCCTCTCATTTTCGCGCTCTGTTCCTCACAGGCGCACTACTCCTCCTCAGACAATCCTGTTCATTAGTCATCCGATTTATATTAGTTTACCAGTTATTATCGCCATAAAATAAACTGTGAAAAGACACGACTAAAATAAAGGCGTAATAGCCTAACTCACGTGGCTTATTATCTTCGTGGCCGAACGAGCAGTTGATAAAAACTTATTTGCACCAGATTGAGTGTTTAAATAAAAAGAAATCGTTGAAATTTAGTTTGAAATGTTATTGGGTGAGCAGCTGGGGCCGTTGATAAACGCAGGCGTGGACGCGCAATTTAAATTAACGCGCCAAACTGCTTCCAACCGAATAAACCGTCACTAGAAGATTTCAGATTTGAAAGACGGATAAAATGGGGTACAGATAGCTGGATAAATATAAAGTTACACGAATAAAGATGCCTATGGAAAAGGATATGTGGGAGCATATTCCTACTTATGTTTACATGAAAAGAGATGTTTATATTTTTATTTTCTGGTATCAGAGAATAATTAACTGATGTGGCTTATTTCTTCTCATGAAGGGACGAGCTTCTGATAAAAACTAATGGGGTTTCTTTATTTGCAAAGTTTTTCAGTTTAAATGAAAATAAACCGTTTAAGTTTCGTTTGAAATGTTAATTTGATGAGCGCTGTTGTGGGAGCCTTTGATAAACGCCGTGCATGAATTAACGCGCCAAAGTGCTTTCCAACCGTGTAAACTGTCGATAGAAGAGTACAGATATGAGAAACTGTTAAATAGGTAAAGATAAAGACAAACAATATTATTTTCCAGGTATCAAAAAAATAAAAGAGTGAAATAGGCTGAAGCACGTGCTGATACAGGTGAGTTTATGTTATTCAGAAACTAAATAGATTGAGATGATCAAGAAGATGAACACTTGCTTGAATGACGAGAATAATTCAGCAAAAACACTAAATGAGAGGACAAAAACCCATTCCACCGTTAATCTGGGAAATAATGAAGACAAAAGGCGATTTTAGTTGGTCGTGAGCAGAGACCAAGACACAAGTGAAAGACAGACAGATTTCTTTAAGGAGGGATAGAAATTAGAGACACATCTAACTAAAAAAATAACAGAAAAAAAGTTTAGTTTAAGTCTGAAGAAGAGAAAAGGACTCAAGGACAGTTAATTCTGTACAAATTCTGAATTCTCTTTGATGAATCTCTGCTGAAATATAAAACTGCCTAATGGTTTAAACCAGCAGTTTCCACCTGCAAATCAGGTATTAAGGTTTTGAATGATTGGATTAATTATTAGAAAAATTGTAAAATCACAAGAAAAATACCTTACTAACAGTAAGAGAGACAGAAGGCATTGGTTTTTTTCTGAAAAGAAAATGTGTGTAACTATATTCCAACTTTATTCTGCCAACGCTTCAAATGAGAACTTCAAAATATTAATTTCATTTAAAGAAAACAAAAGACATCAAAATTGAGACACAAAAGGGATTCTGAAATAAAAACCGTAAACAGCAAAACAACATTAAAACTGCCAGAGTTGACCGATCATAAACAAACTTTCTACAGATAAACCTAATGTTTTACAGCAGTATTTATTTCAGGAGCTTTTTTCTTAAACATGGTTGTTTGAATATTCAAATAGCTCAAACCAAAGCAATATTGTTGTAATATTCTGTAGGCCGCACCTACAGATGTTAAAAAGCTTGGGTCTTGAATTTAAATATGGATTAGCTAATCAATAATTAACCATGTGAACACACATATTAAATGAGTATGTTTGGCATAAGTCAGATCCAAAAGAGACTTCAGGTCCAGGTCTTTATTAATTCATATTCAACAGTTTTTGGCTTGTTGGTAAAGCAGGTCATGAATATGGATTAGTCTTTTATCTCTGGGTAGGTATCTGACTTTAGTTTCACAACATCAAAACAACGACTTGTGACAGGCAAATATATTTCAACACCAGAAATGAAAATACATAAATTACTCATTCACACGCCCCTCTAAACCTTTATGACGCTCTTCTGTGGATCACAAAAGATGGCAAAAACAAAAAAGAGAAATTCATACAGGTTTGGAATGACACGAGGGCGATTAAAAGATGAGCGACGCTTAATTTATAGGTCGAACTACTCCTCTACGATGGCTAAGGTCTCCTCAGGTCAAGGCTGGGATTGATAGCGGAGTTCTCAAAGAGCAAGACGACTTAATGTCGCTCTTAAGGGACGACGGTGTAAGGCTGGTACGGTAGCAACTTCTGCCTGTCATTGATGGCGAAAATCCAGGTAGGTTTCACAAAGCTCAGATTGCCATTTTCCATCAAGGCCTGTAAAAAAGACAGAACAGGCAGTAAAAGATGATGAAAAGGAAGAAAGGAGTGGGGAGAGCTGGAGGCCGAGGGTTTTCATTAATAGTGTGGCCCTGCTGGAGAACATCACATGAATGATCTGTCGAGGAAGACTTTCTCAAAGCCTTTCAAATGGACAGTCTATTAAAAGCAAACAATATAAAAAATGTCTGCAACTTAAAACAGTAAGGACATTTTTTTTTACAAAGCCTGACCAACACATGAAGACACTTGACAATGGACTTAGTCAAAAAACAATTAAGTTTGAGTGGTTCTTTAAGTAATTTCACAGAGTCAAAAAGCCATCTGTAGGAAACAAAATCTATATTCAGCATTGGCTTCCTTGTTACTTTTCTTGATCCACCAGTTATCAACGTGTTTGCAGGGTAAAAACCGTGTCGATTTTCACAAAAACAGCAGATGGGTGTATTGAGAATGCACATTTATTCTCTGCCAGCAGGTGGTGCTCATACTTCTTTAATCAAATCATAGCTTTTTAAGTTTAATCGTCACATTAAGACCTCATTATATCTTAAGACTTTCTTGTGCAATTTAAAAGGGTCATATGACACAATTTCATGTTTTTTGAATGTTACAACCAGTTCCTGCTTATATAACATTCATGAAGTTACAAAGATTTCAAGAAGTTTCTAACCCAAAGAGATATTTTTTCTAAAAGTTAAGACTCGTCCACGCCCTGCTAAAATGCCTCCACTAATCTACATTACTGTGTTGGATGATTTGCATAACTCCGCCCAAATAAAGAAGGCGTAGCTTTTATTCTCGCTGTAGGATTGTTGTCGTGGAGATGCTGAGTGTTTCCAAATATGGTGAGGGGCCTAACATTTCTGTCACACTCTTGAGGCATTCGGCCAATCACAACGCACTAGACAGCTGGCCAATCAGAACACACATCGCTTTCAGAACGATGAGTTTTGTAAAAATCAACGTTTCACAAAGACGGCAGAGAGGAGAAACAATAATGTACATTATGCAAAAAAACAATGAGTGTTTTTTTTTTTTTACCTTTAACTATCCTAAACACACCAAATACACAACAATGTTCTTTTTAACAATGTAATATGACCCCTTTAAGATTTTTGGACCCTGCTGTATTTAATAAACTACCTTCAAAGCTGAAAAAAACGACGCAATACTCACTTCCTCAAACGATTCGTCCCATCCCTCGCTGGTGATGACAAACTGGACCTTCTCGCTCATGTAGTCTTCGACAGCTCTGAGGAATCACACAGATCAGATCATTACATCGGTCACGCCACACCAGTGTTGGGAAGGTTACTTTGGAAATGTAATAGGTTACAGATTACAAG
>NC_081769.1:33987837-34030337 GCF_963082965.1 Carassius carassius | reverse complement strand
CATTAACTGAAAAATCTGATTATATGATTATAAATCCGAATATTAGATGAAAAGAGGAAAAATAAATCAAATGTTTAGTACTTAAACTTGCAATGAATATATTTAAAATATATTTTAATATATTTATGAATATATTTAAAACTAATAAATACCTCAGAAAATACTGAAATGAAAATTAAGCTAATTCAAAATGTGATTAAATTATATAAAAGTAAATAATAATAAATTGCAGTAAACCTTCACAAAAATGTACAACTCATTGTCCTTCAACAAGGACTCTCAATATCTTCATCCTCCTTCAGCTACTGATTTAGAAGAGCTTTACAGGTTTGTTTGGAAATTAAACGAAAGGGAATAAAGAAGCCAAAAAACTAATCAGTTGCTGGTTTATTTTACGCTGATGTTTAACATGTTAAAGAGGTGGATAGCGAATGAGAAATGGCAAAGCTAGATAAATTCTGGCAACAAATCCTATCAGTCCTAATAGATTAATGATTGATTTTAATTATAATTTCATATTGTGTAATGCACTCCCAAGTGTGACAGGACACTCAGAGTATTGTGACCCATGCTGCACTAGACTCGTCCAATCAAACGCTCTCTAGAATAAGATCCTCACTCTTAAATATAGAAGATAATGTCTCAATGTCTTCACCTGGATCTTCAGCATCTGTTGAACCTCCATCCTCCTCCTCCTTTTCCTTGATCAGCTGCTTTTTTGGGGTCATCTGCCTCTTTTCTGGTGTTTTCTAGAAAAGCATGAGGAAACCAATGTTAATGCATTAATGTCACTCACGTGTCTCCTGCTGGAGACGATGATGTGTGTCAGGAAGTCAACCAATCGCCATGAGACAACACGCTGCATCAAGGTTATAATGCTCTTTGATGGAAAGAGATGTTTCTTGAGATGTCACTCCTAAAGCATGAATGACAGACAATGCAATTACCGCTCTCTGCATTTCCTCCTCGCTCTCATCCTCTTCTCCTTCACTCTCTGAACTGGACTCGGCTCCATCCATGAGATACCTGGAAAAACAAGGAGTTTAACTGGAACTGGATGGGAAAGTTTGAACATGAAGGTTTAGAAGTTGATTCCAGGAACAGGATTAAGACTGTAAACACTTATGAAGAATCACACACATACATCAGTGTCCCTGCAGCACAGAAGCAGTCATCAGTGTCACAGACGTATATTTGTAGAAATAGACAACAATACATTGTATGAGTCACAATTATACATTTCTCTTTGATGACAAAAATCATTCGGATATTAAGTAAAGATCATGTTCTGTGAAGATATTTTGTAAATGTCCTACCGTAAATTTATCAAAACTTTATTTTTGAGTATTAATATGCATTGCTAAGAACTTCATTTGAACAACTTTAAAGATGATTTTCTCAATATTTAGATTTTTTTGCTCCCTCAGATTCCAGATTTTCTAATAGTTGTATCTCAGACAAATATTTTCCTCTGAACAAACCACACATCAATAGAAATCATATCTTATAATTTCAATTAATAATTGTTAAATGTCAATTGAGAAAATTATATAATGCAATTCTGACTTTTTTTTCTCAGATTTGTGATTTATATCTCATAGTTGTGAGTTAGCAGTGTACAGAGATAAACTCAATTCTGAGTAAAAAGTCACAAATTGTGAATTATTTTTTTTATACTCAAATTCTGACCTTTTTTCTCAGAAGTTCCTCAAAAGATGAAATTCGGAGAATGAAGTCAATTGGAAGATAAAAAGTTGCAACTATATCTAATTATATCTTGCAATTCAGACTTTTTCTCAGACTTACAAAGATTATAATATATAATCTCATCGTTAATAAAATTTGTGAGATGCAAACTCAGAATTCTGAGTAAAACTTTTGAAATGCAAAATAAAGTCTCAACTAGCTTTTTTATATATATATACACAATATTTGGTGGTGGAAATCAGCTTCTATATAATTCTGCATGACTTACAAAAAAAAACAAAAAACAAGAGGAGATATTTTGCAGAATGTCAAAATGTTCCTTTACCTTTAAAATAAGGGGGATTTGGGCTTTAAATAAATGCAAATGTTGTGTTTCATTGAAAAAGAGGAAATAAAAATCTATTTTTAAATGTTTTAGAGATGTTTTAAATGTGTCATTTTTGTTTTTTATATTTATATATTTTGCTTTATTTTTATTTAAGTTGTAGTAATTTTGTGTGGTCTTTTTATTTATTTTTTATTTGTTATTTAGCTTTAATTTATTGTTATTTCAGTTTTTGTTGTGCATTAAATTTTTTATTAGTTTTGAGTTTTTTAATATTGCCATTTAACTTTTATTTATTTTTATTTCTGATTTAGTAATTTTAGTACTCATGTTTATTTCAGTTAGCTCCTAAGGCAACATTAGAAAGTTTTTAAACTAATACTTATATTTTCAATTCAGCTGATTTCAATAAAAAAAAAATTGTTTAAAATAGTTTGTCTAAATTAAGTATAACAACTCTGACCTGAATGATGCTACTAGAAAACTCAACATGCACTATAGCAGTTCCCATGATATGATCAGCTGACAGCCATCAATAAAGACAGAAAAGAGAAGTTCATGCTCACCGTTTGAAGGAGATCTTCTTCTTTGTTTTGTGGCAGTCCATCACCCACTCCTTCCTGACGATGATGCCTCCGGCTGCTTTCACCTGACTGTATTTGGGTGTGTTGGCGAAAGCACAGCTGCAGGAGAGACACAGAAGCTCTGAACAAATGCAAGTCAGTTCTGAATGCTGAATCACGTCATGAGGCTTTAAACTAGTGATCGACCGATATATCACCAATGCCGATATATCGGCCGATATTTGGCATTTCTCAAATATCGGCATTGGCCGATACGATTAAAATTCATACAAAAGTGTGTTATAACTAAAAAAGCAAACATTATAATACTTTCTCATTTACTGTCAGCATTCAGCAACTATGCATTAATATAATTTAAACAAACCTTTGAATGAATATTTAATTTCACAAACCTTGCAAAGATCTTGTAAAGTGTCTATTTGTGACCTCAGGAGCACAAACAAGTCATAAGGGTCGTTTTTTTAAAAATGTATGCATCATCTGAAAGCTGAATAAATCATCTCTCCATGGATGTGTGGTTTGTTCGGAGGACAATATTTGTCTGAGATACAACTATTAGAAAATCTGGAATCTGAGGGAGCAAAAAAAATCTAAATATTGAGAAAATCGTCTTTAAAGTTGTTCAAATGAAGTTCTTAGCAATGCATATTACTAATCAAAAATTAAGTTTTGATTTATTTACGGTAGGAAACTTACTAAATATCTTCATGGAACATGATCTTTACTTTACTTTTATTATCAGCTGTCAAAAACCAATATTGGTGGAAAAGCCGATATCCACTACTCTAATCGCCTCGTTACACTGATAACGAGCTCCTTATAGTGTTGTCACGGTACCAGAATTTCAGTATTCGGTACAGATACCAGTGAAAATCCACGGTTCTCGGTACCAATTTCGGTACCAAAGCAACACACAAAAATATGCAATAAAAATAAAAAATAAAAATCACTAAAAATAAAAAACCATTGCCATTCTTTATACTTATTTACAATTGTGTTTAAAATTTTCTACAAGTTATAGAATTATGAAAAACAGTAAACAAGTTTCACCCAAATTTAATTTGTCTTTTAATTAATGAAATTGAAAATTTTTATTTTTTGGTAAATAAAGGGGATTTGCTATTAAAATTAAAGCATGGAAGAAATATTGTGCGATTTATTTCTTTAAAAAATAAAGTTTTATAATTTTTTCCAACAGTAGTAGCAGTATCACATACATTCTACTAAATAATAGTAATATTTCTAGCACAATGCCTTTATGTAAAAATGAACTTTTATTTTGACGGGTTACCGTGAATACCTTTAAATTGACACTGGTTTTACTCAAACGAAACGTTAAAAGCATTGTGTAGTGACTCAGAACAGTTCTGGTGATGTTGTTTATGTATTTATGTCCTCATTACTGCAAGCGTCATGTGCTTCAGTCTCTGTAGTAACATTTTAATTTTTTTTAGTACCGACTTGGTACCGAAGTACCGGCCGGGTCTTTTGACAACAATAGCTCCTTACATGAGGTGTGTGGAGTCCGGTGTCCAGTCCGGCCGGTATCGGGCTCCCATCTCCAGCGCTTTGTCCCTCAGGTCTCCGCGGAACGGGTTCTGGAAGCCGCTCAGGACAAACACAACTCCCTCCAAGATGCGATTGAAAGGCACCGGTTCTGCAGACTTGGCTTTAGGTTTGGGTTTAGGTTTTGGTTTGGGCTCTGGCTTGGATTTCGGATTCTCTCGCTTGTCTGATGTCTTCTGGGCTGGAGAAGCTGCAAAATAAAGAAGTGCGATAATAATTTAGTCACATTAGAAACACTTTCATTTCGTTAAAAGCTAAAACAACTAAAAAACTCATGTTAATCTTGGATGAACTGGGGGGGGGGGGGGGCACATTTTCATTTTTGGGTGAACTAAACCTTTTATAAAACCATATGCAATTTTTTAAATGAATATACAATTTTGTAGTTATGTCAAGTTTTTTTTTTAGGTAAAATGGAGAATAAAAAAAATGCTCCAGTACATACATTAAATCTGGAATGGCTGGAAAATAGAAAAGAGCAGAAGAACATTCAGCTCTCAAAACTTCTATAATCCAAAAATGGATTTCAGTTATACTTATTTTAATCCCAGGACACTCCCAGTTTCTGAGATCCACTGACTTCATGTTTTTGGTGAATATGAATACATCTCTGCACTTACCGCTGCTGACAGGACTCGAGGTCGCTCCGGTTCTTGCTTTAGATTTGGGTGTGGCAGAGTTTGGTTCAGAAGAACCAGATGAACTGGGCTTTTTGGGCGGCGGACCGGCGGCTTCCAGACGCTCTTTACTGAACTCAAACTTCCTTTTCACAGGAGCCTATGTGAAAAACATCAGCAAACACATTAATCAGCGGGTCTCAAAGAACTGAGCATCTTTTAAGATACTCCGATGTGCTGTTTGGAGCTTGACATGTACAGCATCATCCATCTGCACTTGTGCACAGAAGAACGTCTTACAGGTTTGAAGCAACATTTTTCTCTTGAAGTGAACCGTTTCTTTAATGTCCTGAGGTTTCTTCTTAATACTTAAACTCTTAACCTCCCTCCTACAGCAGGTGCAGCATCTTCAACTCAGATCCTGCTGAGATTCACAGTTTCTCAGTTCCAGTTATAAGGATATAACTCTGGAAGGCTATAAAAGATCAATAGTCCATTGCAGATGACTACAGAATATCTGCCGTTTCAGCACAAAGACACCAGCATCAGGTACTGAGCTCTGGATCGCATCGGAGAGATGATTTATGGTCAAAACGCTGGAGCTAATTTAATAAGGAAGTTAAATGAGCTGCTCATTAGTTGGAGGACAGGAATATGGTTATATAGGTACAATTCATGAGCTCAATTCCCTAATAAAGAAACACTAAAGAGTTCAAACACAGAGAGATGGAGCCCAGGACACTTTTTAACAAATACAGTACTGTTAATAAGTTTGGGATTGTATGCATTTACTTGATCAAAAGTACAGTAAAAATTGCAATATATTATTGTGATTCAAAACAGCCATTTTCTGAGTGAATATCTGTTAAAATGTAATTTATTTCTGAGATCAAAGCTGTATTTTCAGCATCATTCCTCCAGTCTTCAGTGTCACATGTCACATTCTAATATGATGCTTTACTGCTCAAGAAACATTTCTGATGAAAAGAGGTTGTGCTGCAGAATATTTTTGTGGAAACTGTGATGAATTTTTCAAGATTCACAAATGAACAAAGTTCAAAAGAACAGCATTATTTGAAAGAGATTACATTATAAATGTCTGTACTGTCACTTTCCATCAATTTAATGCATCCTTGATGCAAAAGAAGTAATAATTTCTTTAATTTCTTGAAAAATAAGCACAGGTACCTGTTGTGAGCTGCTGGGAGACGTCTGTGTGGACGACCCTTCAGATTTCAGAGCAGCAGCGGCGTAACTCAATCTGTCATTCTGAGGAGACACTGGTGGAAACAAACAGGTAGAGAATTAATATTTTATAAATTACATATATGTATCAGCTTTTACGCACTTATCAATGACAAAAGCAGCCAAATATTAAAAAGTCTCACTTTTAATGACAAAAATACAAATTCTGAATTAATTATTTAACTTAAATGAGTGGAAAAACATGTTCAAAATATAAATATAACGTCAAAGAACTTTACAAAATAAGCATTTTTCACAAAATCTGTGATTTTCTGGGTCTGTTTGGAAGCCATAAAAGCAGAGAGCATCAGAGAATTGATTAAATAGTAGTAATCTGGCACAGATTCAGACAGGAATCGTGCGTTTGTGTGTTTTTCTGCTGATTAAGGAATAACACAAGACTTCTTTACCACACAAATCTTATTTTGTGAGAAAGTGTGATGAAAAACAAGATGCTATTTCTGGAATAGCAAATATGCTGCAGGGCTGTGTAATTTTGATCAACCATAAAACATCATGCTTAGCTTCATAACAAACAGTTTCCATTAATACTGTAATGTGTGTTACCCTTGAGTCCTGTGCTGGCTTTAGCGCCGCTGTCTCTGCTGAAGAACAGACTTCCCGGCTGGATGTTGGAGCCAGAGGAGGGTGACTCGTCTTTGACTCTGAACTGACCCAGTTTAGTGAGTTTCTGTCAGGAGAAAGTGAACAGATCTCAAGCTCACGCCGTCAAACAGTTCGGGGTCAGATGCATTTACTTGATGAAAAATACAGTAAAAATTGCTAAATATTATTGTGATTCTTCAAAGTGAGAGCGTGAACCGATCTGTCAGAGCTCACTCCATCAAACAGTTTGGGGTCAGATGCATTTAATTGATCAAAAATACAGTACAAATTGTGAAATATTGTGATTCAAAGTGAGAAAGTGAAGAGATCTGTCAGAGCTCACTCCTTCAACCAGTTTGGGTCAGATGCATTTATTTACTGTAATCAAAAATACAGTATAAATTTTGAAATATTGTTATTATTGTAATTCAAAGTGAGAAAGTGAAGAGATCTGTCAGAGCTCACTCCGTCAAACAGTTTGTGTCGGATGCATTTAATTGATCAAAAATACAGTAAAAATTGTGAAATATTGTGATTCAAAGTGAGAAAGTGAAGAGATCTGTCAGAGCTCACTCCGTCAAACAGTTTGTGTCGGATGCATTTAATTGATCAAAAATACAGTAAAAATTGTGAAATATTGTGATTCAAAGTGAGAAAGTGAAGAGATCTGTCAGAGCTCACTCCGTCAAACAGTTTGGGGTCAGATGCATTTAATTGATCAAAAATACAGTAAAAATTGTGAAATATTGTGATTCAAAGTGAGAAAGTGAAGAGATCTGTCAGAGCTCACTCCGTCAAACAGTTTGGGGTCAGATGCATTTAATTGATCAAAAATACAGTAAAATTTGTGAAATATTGTGATTCAAAGTGAGAAAGTGAAGAGATCTGTCAGAGCTCACTCCGTCAAACAGTTTGTGTCGGATGGATTTATTTAATCAAAAATACAGTAAAAATTGTGAAATATTGTGATTCAAAGTGAGAAAGTGAAGAGATCTGTCAGAGCTCACTCCGTCAAACAGTTTGGGGTCAGATGCATTTAATTGATCAAAAATACAGTAAAAATTGTGAAATATTGTGATTCAAAGTGAGAAAGTGAAGAGATCTGTCAGAGCTCACTCCGTCAAACAGTTTGTGTCGGATGCATTTATTAAATCAAAAATACAGTAAAAATTGTGAAATATTGTGATTCAAAGTGAGAAAGTGAAGAGATCTGTCAGAGCTCACTCCGTCAAACAGTTTGTGTCGGATGCATTTATTTAATCAAAAATACAGTAAAAATTGTGAAATATTGTGATTCAAAGTGAGAAAGTGAAGAGATCTGTCAGAGCTCACTCCGTCAAAGAGTTTGGGGTCAGATGCATTTGATTGATCAAAAATACAGTAAAAATTGTGAAATATTGTGATTCAAAGTGAGAAAGTGAAGAGATCTGTCAGAGCTCACTCCGTCAAACAGTTTGTGTCGGATGCATTTAATTGATCAAAAATACAGTAAAAATTGTGAAATATTGTGATTCAAAGTGAGAAAGTGAAGAGATCTGTCAGAGCTCACTCCGTCAAACAGTGGGATGCTGGAGGAGCAGCACTCACCGGAGGAGTAGAGACAGGAACATCGTTATCGTCTGGAGGAGAGTGCAGCTTTATGAAGGCAACTCCATACGCTATTGACTGTACACAAACACAGGATAAAGACTCATTCACACATGAATGGTGCATACGGGTTTGGAGAGTGAATCGTGACATGCTCACCTTGCTGTACGGCTGACTGCACACGATCTTCACACAGTCCCACTTCTCCTGCGCCGTGGCCTTTACCAGCTGGTTCAGCCCGAAGAAACGCACGCGGCTAGTGTTCGTGCCGTTACGACTCTCTGTGGGCGACATGAAGGACGACGTGACCAGCAGAACCTACAACACCAGAAAGATGCATTAACAGCATGGAAAGTTATCATTTAGATTTAATGTGCACAAGTCATTTACCCAATATAAGATTTAGAACGTAAAAAACAAAACACAGATTTACAAATTTACAGTTTACAGCAATACACAGCCATATAAAAAATAAAAAACAATTTACATAAACATATACACACAAATATAAGTTGCAAGGTAATGATGTTTTTATTATATTTCTGTTACTTACAATAAAACAAAATGTTTTTTTAAATTATGTTTTTTTTTACAGCTACTTATTTAATTATATAAAATATTAACTAATCTGGATTGTAAATGAATTCATGCATTCTAAACTTTATCAAAAGCTCTTTTGATTAAACTGTTTGATGCTGCTAAAGTGTGTAACTTCAAAACGCACCTGAAAGTCTTGGTCTTTGACGGACGTGGAGTGTCCAACAAGGACCTCAATGAAAGCAGAGCCTTCATTTCCAATGTCTATGCTGTGAATTTGCTCTTCCTTTTCCAACTAGAGAAACAAAAAGAGGTTATTATTTCATTTAAAGAAATCATTAATAAAGTTCTTTAAAGGGCAAGTGGCATCCAGTTACTAGTGAGAAAAAAAAAAAAAAAAAAAAAAAAATTATATATATATATATATATATATATATATATATATATATATATATATATATATATATATATATATATATATATATATTCGTTTTAACTATTTAAAATAGTACAAATATATATATATATATATATATACTAATACAAATAAATATATAAATAAAGAAAAACACCTGAAGAATGACTGACACTTGCTTCTCTCCCGGTCTAGCAGCTTTCCATTTCCTATATGTGTCGGAGCTCAGGAGATTATCTGCTTTGTGAGTCTGTGCAGAAGAATCGATTCATATAGTTATTCATAAATAAACACACATAGTGCTTTTATTTACACGTGTCAAACTTGATTCTTCCTCATCTTGGGACTCTTGTTCAGACAGATGTTTTAATATTTAATAGCAGCTCTCATTTAAACCTCAGTATAAAATAGAATTTTGAGTTAAATGAATCAATTCAAAAATGTTAACAATAAACTCATAAACAGAGCCTTCTCCAGTTTGCAGATTATTGTGCGTTGATTGTAAAGCGACCTTCAGTTTTTGAAAAACCACTTCTCTCTGTTATTAAAAGACAAAACAAAAACAATCAAACGACTTACATTGTCTTCACTGCTGCATGACACGACATGCTTGAGTTTGATTTCAGGCATGTTCTTCAAATCACACACTCGATTCTAAAACCTGAAAACACTGGAAAACATAAAGATATAATTTCTTTAACAGTGAAAATTATCTTTTATATAATCGAAAGCCTGGACAACACTACGATGTACAATAAACAGGGTTTCAACACTTTGAAAAACACTTTCACAGTTGTTTATGACTGCTGGATAAGAGTTTTACCCCCTCAAAAGAATAAAATAAAGAAAGCATAATTTTAATTCAGACTGATTCGCTAAGGATTCATTCAGAACGCTCAGCGAGTCGACTCCAAAGAACGATTCATTCATTGCAAATTGTACTATAAACGACTGAAAAATCGTTTCAATATGACACACCAGAGTAAGATATTAACCAGAAAAACAGCAAACTAAATTAGTCAATAATAATAAAAAAACAACAACAACAACGTAAAGATTTGAAACACCAAAGATGCGAAGTTAATATTTCTCCTCAGACTGTGCGTTTATATTGAGACAGACCAGCTGTCAATCATCAGGACCAACTGAGTATCTAATGTAGTTAAGGTAAACGACTAATAAACTGTCTAACGTCCGTTTATATAAAAGGAGTGCCATAAAAACGACTAGTTACGCGAGTTAACTAACGTTAGCATGCTTTACTGCTAGCTAACAATAGAGCCGCATTACAGCGCTCTCTAAAGCGGCAGAGACCGCGCTGGAATCATTCAGAGACTCAAACTCAGAACATCAAGAACACTGTACCGAGATCCAGATCAGGAGAACCGCTTTATGTGGTTTATTGTAGTCTGTGAGAGACGAACCCGCTTACAAACTCCCTCTCAATCCACAACACGTGACGTCACTTCCGCCCACCGCCGTATCAGAGCGCCGCTTCACAGGAACCCGCGCCTAGAATCGCCCGATTGCAAAATAAAAGTCCCTTTAAGCGATTTTTTTTAAAAAAGTCTTATAAAAAGAGCTAAACCAATTATACTGATTTAAAAACTGGCATCTGTTTTATTTTATTGGACTATTTTAAATAAGTGCACTGCTTTACACGTGTCTGGTGCACAAAACTGGTGAATGCAGTTTTACTATAGTAACACCATGATTATTTTTCATAATTACTTTAATTTGGGTCTGTTTGGTATGGAAGCCCTTTTCCAAATAATAAGCATGCTTTGATGTAATAATTATGACTAGAAACAAAATTGAGATAACAAGTTGAAATTATTATTCAAAAGGTCGAAATTGACACAATAATTCATCAAAAGTTGGAACTGTGAGATAAAACAGGAATTATGTGATAAAAAAATCTTAACCATTTATTAAGTCATAATGACTTTATATTCTTATATATATATATATATATATATATATATATATATGAGAATATATATTTTTTTATTAAATTAAATAATTTAGTAAAAACTTGCCCCTTTAGCTCATAATATTTACTTTTTATTGTCGTAATTTAATCATTTTCCTTCATAGTTATGACTTTTATGTTATAATTTAGATTTTTTTTACTTTATAATTATGACATTTGATGTTATAATTTATGTTATAATTGATGTTATGATTTTTTATCTCATAGTTGTGACTTTTCATGTTATAATTTCGACTTTTATGTCATAGTTTAGACTATTTACTTTAAATTAAAAATTAAATTAAATTAAATTTATGCATTTAGCAGACGCTTTTATCCAAAGCGACTTACAGTGCATTCAAGCTATCAATTTTTTTACCTATCACTTTAGAATTATGACCTTTGATGTTATCATTTCAATTTTAATCTCATAATTCCCTTTTTTTACATCATAGTTATTACTTTTCATGTTATAATTTCAACATATAATCTCATAATTTTGACCTATCAAAGAATGACATTTGTTTTCTGATTGCGCTTTCGTTTCTGGAGTTCTTATAGGACCTTTATTTTGAAATCCACAGTGCGGCAGCGGCGTTTTTGTGTTTCCGGCGTCGATCACCTGATGATTTCAGCTTGAGGAGTTTTGTTGACTTTTCTCAAGATCTCAGAGCTCAGATAGAATCTCAGCATTCATCTGCGCTAAAAACCTTCAAATCGTCTCTGATATGGATGAATCGCGAGTGTTTGCGTCGATGTTGGGCTTTCTGCTGCTGTGGGTCGCGTTCAGTGTTTCTGAGGCGAAAACAGCACCAAAAACAACAATAATAACAACAACTCTTCCACCTCTTCACAAACGTATGTTTTTACCTTTGTCTTCTTCTTTCTAATCATATCTCTCTATTTATCTGCTTGTAATATATAACTATATGAATACATGTAAGTAATTTGTCATTTAGCGGACGCTTTTATCCAAAGTCAAGACGTAATAAATGTCATAAATTATTATTATAGTATATTCCTAGTATTAATATTAACGTATTATAATATTTTCATACTTTATTGTATATGTTTAATATAAAACTGTCACTGATTTTAATGTTTGTAGTGTTAAACACTGAAAGGACTACTGCAAACAAGTGAAAGTTACATATTTTGTTGAAATCAATGTAATATCGAAGTTTTTTTTATCAGTCAGTTTTATAACTCTGTTATGTTATTAATATGTGATGTGATCGCATAAATGAAGCATTAAAGTTGTTTTGTTTTATCAGCTGTCTGATCATAGACACATCTTTGGCTAGATTCAGCTCTTTATTTAGTATTTTTATTTTGATGTCAGTGATTTGTCTGATCTGTGAGTTTTTATTCTTTCTCGGCCCAGAATGCAACACAATGACTTCCTGTGAGACGTGCCTCGCCAATGTCTCGGTAAGATAAGATCCTAGAGAATGTAATTAATAATATTAATAATAATAAAAATAATAATGCAAGTGTTTTTTTTTTACATCCTAGAGAATGTAATTAATAATAATAATAATAATAATACATTTTTTTTAAATCCTAGAGGATGTCATTAATAATAATAATAATAAATGTATTTTGAACATCTTAGAGAATGTAATTAATAATAATAATAAAAATCATACTTATTTTTTAAATCCTAGAGAATGTAATTAATAATAAAAATAATACATGTTTTTTTTACATCCTAGAGAATGTTATTATTATTAATAATAATGATAATAAATGTTTTTTTTAACATCCTAGAGGATAACATTAATAATAATAATAATAACAATAATACATATATTTTTTAAAAGTCCTAGAGAATGTAATTAATAATAATAATAATAACAACAACAAATATTTTTCTGACATTTCTGTAATAAATAATAATTATATTTTTTAAATACTTAATTAAGTATATGTATATAATATAATTTATTACATTTAATAATAATATTCAATATTTTTATAACATCCTAGAGAATGTAATTAATAATAATAATAATAATAAATGTTTTTTTTAACATCCTAGAGAATGTAAATAATAATAATATTAATAATAATGTTTTTTTAACGTCCTAGAGAATGTAAATGTAAATAATAATAATAATAATAATAAATGTTTTTTAACATCCTAGAGAATGTAAATAATACTAATAATACTACTAATAATATATGTGTCAGTAACATCCTGGAGGATGTTGTAAACATTATTAGTAATATTAGCGGTGTTTGTCCTGACAGTGTTTGTGGTGCCAGACGAACAGCAGCTGCACAGATTATCCGGTCTCGTATGTGCTTCCTCCAGCGTCGGTGTGTAAACTCTCTCAGGCTCGCTGGGGTGTTTGCTGGGGTGAGTTCCTTCATGAGCAGCTTTGAGATGCACACAAAGGGTTAAACACACAGGACCTCTAATGTACAGCAGCTGTTGAGCCGATGGAAGTTACACTTTCACATTCAGGAAGTGAAGCTTCCCTTCAGGCTGACTTTACACACACTTGCCGTCCAGGTTTATAGAATACTTCACTCTGATTGGCTGTTCGTGGCACTTAATGGTTAATTATTAATAAATATTGACTGAGCACCCCGCTGTGAAACCTAGTTTTTTTTATACACTATATACTATTTTGAATGATCTTTTATTTTATTTTAATTTCAGTTAAATTTCCAGAAATAGTTTTTAGTAATTTGATATTTTTATTAGTAAAAAAAAAAAAAAAAGTATAACATTTTTATTTTTTATTTTTATCGGACACTGATATAACTTATTTATACCGATTACAAACACATACCTGGTTATATCTCTTAAAAAATAGGAATCAGGAAAAAAAATTTTTTTTTTTATGTGTATTTGATGTTTTGTTCTCGTGCCAAAAACAATGCATTTTTTGCATGCATCTCAAAACAGACCTGAATGTGTTTTAAAGGTTAAATTCTAGATAATGCGTTATATTGCACACACTCATATGTTAACAGTAAGAACAGTTCGTGGAGGATGAGAGCAGTGTCAGGTCAGTAAGTGTCCTGATCTCCCTGATGTTGTTTCAGTGAACTTCGAGGCTCTGATCATCGCGATGGCTGTGGTGTGTGGGACTCTGCTGCTGGCCGTGTCCGTCTGCTGCTGCTGCTGCTGCTGTAAACGCAGACGCTCGTCCAGGTCAGACCACAGATAGTCCTTCATATCAGCTTCAAATACTCACATTCACACGCACAGTTTCACTTCCACCGCAGTTCTGTGCTCAAAGATTAACCCTGAACAGTTGATTGAACCCCGGAAAGCCCGACATATGAAATAATTGTAAGGAAAATCTTTTTTTTTTAATTATTATTATTATTTTTTAAATACAACACTTTACTAAACCTTTAGAGAAAATATGTAAAAAAAAGTTTAATTTATTGTGTTACTTTTTATTTCTTTGAAAAAAATTCACTAGCAATATCTGAGTGAAAACTGTTTCTAGAGTTATCGTGACACATTTGATCATAATGCCAAAACTCTTTATTTTCTTGATGAACTTTAACCTTCATAATGCATTTAAAGTCTAAATACAGTTTTTACATTCTGGGTCCGTTTATTGTTGAAGAATTGTGATTTTTATTTTATTCTTTTTAAGCAGTCAGAACTTAAAACTTTTCAAGTAAAGACATATTAAATTCTGATCCTCAACTTCTCTTTCAGTAGAGCCCTTTTAAATCTGTTAAAATTTTCCTAAATTCCTTTCTATTTTTTTTCCAAATTCCGTTTTTTTTCGTTTACATTTTTCTGGATTCTTTTTTTTTTTTTTGAATTTTTCTCGACTTTTTTTTCATAGTTTAGTTAAAGTTTATCAAAATCAAAAAGCATGTCTAATTAATTAAAACCAAGAAACGTGTATATTTTCACATCAATCTAATAAGTTTAACAAAAATGACATGTTTAGGGCCCTATAAAATGTAAAAAAAATTCTCACCATATTTTTTATTGTTACCAAATTCTGTTTCAGCATGTATATATATTTGAATGCATAAAACAACTTAATTTCTTCTTTTTATTTTTTATTATTTTTTCTCAGAAATTCTGTTGTATGTTTACATTTTTCTGTTTATCAAATGAAGACTTAAATTATTAATTTAATTTATCTTTTAATTACTGAATAAAACACTCTAAACTCTCACTCAGAGACCGAAGACATGAGGAGGTTAACTGTGAAACAGCACAGTTTTGATCATTTAGAGGCCTCAGAAATTCATGCATCAAATACGACACATTATAGAGTTAATAAACGAATCAAGAACAACATAAGAGGTTGTTTTTAAACAGCCGGTTTTGTATTGAGGAGTTAGAAAGGGCACATCTGTGTGTTTGTCCAGTCTTTGAAACACAGAAGTGCTTCACTTACAGAAGCAGAAGCGCTCTCTCGATCTCTCTTTAATGCTTCCTCAGCTTCATGTGATGATCCTTTGTTCCTGATGTTTAGAACGGATTGTTTTACGGCTAGACTACACATTAAAGTTTCACTTTTCCTTCTCATTGGGAGTAAACTATGGTTTATTGTTGTTTTTTATGATTGAAGTGAGTTCATGTGACTAGTTTCTGTCTTTCAGTTTCAGTGATGATGACACTGATTTTGAGCATTTTTGAGTCAAAATGATAAATCTTTCTTTTATGCCAGAAATCATTAGGATATTAAGTAAAGATCATGTTCCTTGAGGTTATTTTGTAAATCTCCTACCATAAATATATAAAAACTTAATGTTTGATTAGTAATATGCATTGCTAAGAACTTCATCTGAACAACTTCAAAGATGATTTTCTCAATATTTACATTTTTTTGCTCCCTCAGATTCCAGATTTTCACATAGTTGCATCTCAGAAGACTGAAATCTGGTTTTTCATAAACATGCTGATGCATTTTTGTGTGTAATTGCAGTAATAATTATATGAATATGCTGTGTTAATGTACTAATATAATCTTCAGTGATATTCTGAATGGACTTTTACTTCTACATTTGCAGTTTTGACCGTGATGATGAGCAGTTTGCGCGGAGAAGAGAGGAGATCAGACAGAGAGCGGATGAACGGTACGTAGATCCCACCGCTGTGAGATAAAGAGTCAAGGCTTGATTGTGTTTATGTGGTGAAGTCTAGGGCTGTCAAAACAAAAGTGATTGTTCACAGATCAGCTGCTCATGAAGCTCCGGCTGATTTATTTGGTCTGGAGGCTTGGTCCATGTTCATTGTGGTCTGTAGAGAGGAAGAATGATGTAGAGGGAGTGAATGGTGTCATATGACACACCACATAAAACACTGCTGCTCGTATTTACAACGAGTCTGTGAAGGAATGGATGTCCTTAAACAAAGACATGAACTCACCGTGAATCATCTACTGCTGCTCTTCAGGACGGTTTCAGTTCAACTGGTTGGGTTACGGAAATTGAATCCAGGTTATGAGTTTGATTTGCTCTTCTAGGTTTACAGGACTCAGGATTTATATCGGGTAAAATACAGTAGAATTCAGTGCAAAAAGTCAGAATTGCAAGATGTAAATTAAAAACTCTTTAAAAAAAAATCAGAATTGCGAGATTTAAATGCAAAACTCTAAAAAGAAAAAAAAGTTCATTTCAGGACTCTTTTTTTTTTTTTTCACTTGTTTTTCGCCATGAATGTTATAAACAAAATATAAACAATAATTATGAACAATCAATCAATTATTATATTATTTTGATCAAGGTGGCCTAACCTGAAGTTTCTTCAAAGCCTCTGCAAAAAATACAGCTCAAATGATGCAAATGACACAGAAATGTCGTATTTTGTTTCAAAAATCTGCATAGTCTGTCAAAAGCCGTCACTCATCTCTGGTTTCTGTGTGTTGCAGGAGGGCCGAGAGGACGGTGAAAAATGATGAAATCCGCAAGAAGTACGGTGAGTAACGTCAATCCTGCACTTCTCTCATTAATATTCACAAGAGGTCACTCGCAGCTACTCTTTATAACCATTTTCTGCATTTTACAAAAACAGTAGAGACATACGAATGTCAAATGGCATAAATACATTTATGGAAATGATATAGTGTCTAAAACCCGGTAAACAAATTTCACATCATTTAAATCTGCTTTCTTCAGTTTTTTCAGCTACAAAGTGTCATTAGTACAAACATTTAAATCACAGAAGTACTGGGATAAAAGATTATAGTTCAGATATGAACTCTGATGTGTATGGTAGTGATTAAAATAGAGTAGGCCTAAATCACCTTTTGAAAGTAATTTGACACGTCAAATGAAGATTTATCGATTAGATTGTTACACCAGAGATTCGTTGAAGGACGCTGATTCATCCAGTAATGAAACAAGTATATCTTGAGTGAGTCATTGAATCGTTAATTCATAAATTACATATGATTTTGTTTAGTTGTCTAATGTTCTTCACAATAGTGAGAGAACCACAACTTCCATTGAAAAAATAAAATAAAATTCATTTTATCCAAAATCATGCGCCTCTATTTTGCGTACAAACAGATCTTAAAGAGTCCCGTTTTTATGTAGCCTGATGAATTTTGTTTGTTGTATTCAGTAGCAATTAAATGGTTTGCAAAAAGAGACATAGGATAATGTTTGATATAATTATTTAATCTCATTGCAATCGAAAAGAATCGCAGTCAGAATTGGAATTGATCAAATTCATCCATCCATCTTGTTTGTTTTGTTTTTATTTACACTAGTCAACATTTGAAGTTTCATCAAAGTTGTCTTAAAACCAAAACACAATACCCTTTCTTGTCTTAGGACAAATTTGATCCACTTCAAATGTTGACTACTTTATTTGCTCCAAAACGTACATATACACTTGTAGATTTTTTTAAATGTTTGTGAAAACATTTTCTCCTGCACTGCATTTATTTGATCAAAAATACAATACAATTTTGAAATATTATTATAAATTAAAATAACAGTTTTCTGTGTGAATTTCTGATCAAATTTAATTTATTTCTAAGATCAATTGCTGTATTTTCAACATCATTACTCCAGTCTTCAGAAATCGTTCTAATATCCAGATTTTCTGCTCAAGAAACATTTCTGATTATTAGCAATGTTGAACACAGTTGTGCTGCAAAATATTTTTGTGGAAACCGTGATACGTTTTATTTTTCAGGATTCACAGATGATTAGAAAGTTCAAATGAACAGCATTTATTTGAAATAGAAATCTTTTAGAACATTATAAATGTCTTCACCAACATTAATGTAATGCATCACGGATGAATTAAAGAATTAATTTATAAAAAAAAAAGAAAGGTCTGACCTCGACTTTTTAAAAACTTTTTGAAGTGTTTATGTAAAGTGTTTGTTCACACACTGATGTATTCCATATTTTCCTGTCGATGAATTAGCTGGAGATAATTGTGGTCAGAACTTAGAACCTTATTACATCTTCAGATGTTAAGTTATGGCTGATTACAGGACATCATATGGAGTTGTTGTAACACAGGTTCTTATTGATCTGGTTTATTGTGTTGGGCTCAGTAATGCTGTATTCAGCAGAAAACGTGTTCTTCAAACACAGTCCGATACAGGAGCACTCAGCTTTCTGTTCGACTCGAGTGTGTCCCAACACTGACTGATCAATGCTGATGTGGCTTCGGCAGAGGACGAGTAGAGATTACTAATGAGTTGTAGTTGTAGAAATGCTTATGGAAGCTTGTTTCAGCCACAGCATATAAAATGAAAAAGGTACTTAGAATTCAGAGAAAAAAGTCAGAGCTGTGAGATGTAAATGCAAAAGCTAAGAAATAATCAGAATTGCAAGATTTTAACACAAAACAAAGTAAAAAATAAAAATTTGCGAGATTTAAGTCCGCATTGGGAGGTGTGAACGTAAAACTCTGAAAAATTCAGAATTGCGAGGTGTGAACGTAAAACTCTGAAAAATTCAGAATTGCGAGGTGTGACCGTCAAACTCGGAAAAAGTCCGAATTGCGAGGTGTGAACGTAAAACTCTGAAAAAGTCAGAATTGCGAGGTGTGAACGTAAAACTCTGAAAAAGTCAGAATTGCGAGGTGTGAACGTAAAACTCGGAAAAAGTCAGAATTGCGAGGTGTGAACGTAAAACTCTGAAAAAGTCAGAATTGCGAGGTGTGAACGTAAAACTCGGAAAAAGTCCGAATTGCGAGGTGTTAACGTAAAACTCGGAAAAAGTCCGAATTGCAAGGTGTGAACGTAAAACTCGGAAAAAGTCCGAATTGCGAGGTGTGAACGTAAAACTCGGAAAAAGTCCGAATTGCGAGGTGTGAACGAAAAACTCGTAAAAAGTCAGAATTGTGAAGTGTGAACGTAAAACTCAGAAAAGTCCGAATTGCGAGGTGTGACCGTCAAACTCGGAAAAAGTCAAAATTGCGAGGTGTGAACGAAAAACTCGTAAAAAGTCAGAATTGCGAAGTGTGAACGTAAAACTCGGAAAAAGTCAGAATTGCGAGGTGTGAACGAAAAACTTGTAAAAAGTCAGAATTGCGAGGTGTGAACGTAAAACTCAGAAAAGTCCGAATTGCGAGGTGTGACCGTCAAACTTGGAAAAAGTCAAAATTGCGAGGTGTGAACGTAAAACTATTAAAAAGTCAGAATTGCGAAGTGTGAACGTAAAACTCGGAAAAAGTCAGAATTGCGAGGTGTGAACGAAAAACTCGTAAAAAGTCAGAATTGCGAGGTGTGAACGTAAAACTCAGAAAAGTCCGAATTGCGAGGTGTGACCGTCAAACTCGGAAAAAGTCAAAATTGCGAGGTGTGAACGTCAAACTATTAAAAAGTCAGAATTGCGAAGTGTGTATGTAAAACTCGGAAAAAGTCAGAATTGCGAGGTGTGAACGAAAAACTCGTAAAAAGCCAGAATTGCGAAGTGTGACCGTCAAACTCGGAAAAAGTCAAAATTGCGAGGTGTGACCGTCAAACTCGTAAAAAGTCAGAATTGCGAAGTGTGTATGTAAAACTCGGAAAAGTCCGAATTGCGAGATGCATATGCAGAATTGAGAAGTTGGAATTGCAAGATATGAAACTTGCAATTGAGAGAATTGAAAGTCGTCGCTGTTACTTGTTTTATATTTTTATTCCATCGCTGAGAGAAGTTTAATAAATACTAATGCTAACGGTTGCTTTACTAGATAGCAGTACACTGCAAAAATATTTTTTTGTCTTGTTTCCAGCCAAGATATCCAAATAAAAATTTAATCAAGAAGGATTTTCTAGACAAGTAAAAATAATTGTCATGTTTTCAGAAAAAAATAGTTTTTGCGTAGGACAAGCTAAATAATCTTATTTCAAACAGAAAACAAAAACTGTGTGCATTGGGTAAAGTCTAAGCAATAATTAATATTTAATACTATTGATTAAAGCATAATTATTTTACTCATTACGTATGAATTAAGACCTTGCCTTAATAACCTGTCCTTCAGTTCATTACTAAAGATCATCATCAGATTGCATTTACAAAAATTTCAGTCATTTTCTTAATTACTAAATTCAGAAAATGCTAAACTGTTATCTGGTTTTAAATTAAGTAAATAACGTTTTAAAGCGCAGATGCAATAAAAAAGAAATAAAAATCACAAGGATTTGAGGAGAGAAAAGCATTTCTTCAGAATTTCTTCTTTTTGACTGAGCTTTTCCTAATAAAGCGTGTCCTCCAGCTCTAAATGGTGGAAAAGTGTCAGGCGGGCTGCTTGACTCATGCTTGATTAACTTTGTGCTAATTAGCGTTGGTGGAGAGCTCAGAAGAGCTGTAATTTATGTGCTAGCAGAGCCTCGGAGGAATGAGGTGAAATGTAAATGCACTTACACGAGAGAAAGCCAGAGCTGCGGCGGAGGCCATGAGGACAAACCCTCGCAGCTGTTGCGCAAAAACCCACCGAAAACCACACGACCTTGAGACAAACTGAAGGTGAAGATGTCTGGGTTCGTGCCACAGAAGAGCAATGAAAATGACCTAAAGAGAGCATTTGTCTTCAACACTGCTTTATTTATTTTATTTAGAAGTAATTTTAAACAAATTCCTGTTCTGTTATATTTAATTGACTTTGGCCAATTAGCTGGTAATTTTATTTTTTGTTTAGACTAACATTGTTTATTATTTTATTTTGATTTATAATTTAATTTGATTGGATTTTATGTAATTATTTTTTACGTATTTTATTTATGATTTATTTTCTGTTTTTATTTATTAATTTTTATTATTAATTTTTTATTTATTTATACTTTATTATTTAATATATTTGATTAATTATAGAAATTGATTAATTTTGATTTAATTGTTTATTTTATTACTTTTTTATTTCATATTTTATTTTTATTATCTATATATATATATATATTTTATTATATATATGTTACTTTCTGTTTTTTACTCAATGTGTTACTTCTTTTTTATGTGTAAAGAGTGTGAAAAAATAGAAAACAAAGTGTATTTATTTGTATTATTTTCAATGGAAAATATATTGAAATAAGTGTATGACAAATAGGTGGTATAACAAATATAACTGATCTATAAATACTTCTTTTAAGGTTAAATTATATTTATATATGTAATGCATTGGGTGCTTTATTGCCACAAAAAAAAAAAAAGAAAAGTTGCAAGAAAATTAGAGTTCATATCTCGCGATTCTTTTTTCCCCTTAAAATGGTTAGAACAAAATTCAGAATTGTAAGAAAAAGTAACTTTTACTTTTTTAGTTTGTTCATTTTTTTATCCCGTGGTGGAAACAGACTTCCAGTTTCCAAACTAAAAGTCATTTTTGTAAACTTTACTTATTGAGTACAAAATAAAAGTCATTTATGGAGGGATATTATGCAGCCTTAATATGTCTGCTTTTGGTTTCATGGAAAGAAAACCCACAAAATACACACACAAGTGTTTATTTTATGAGATTTGATGAATATGTCTCTGTAGATTTCAGTTGCAGTCTTTAAAGGCCGTTTTCTCAAAATGAGTTTCAGCAGACTTTACAGTTTCATTTCCGTCCATACTCGTAAAGTTATTACAGAAGGCTTTGTTCATATCTGAGTTTTTGCAACATTTTATTTCTAATATAAAAAAACTTGTCTTGATGTACTGTGATTTATCAACATAAATATGGTGCTATATATTAGTTACGCAAGTGACTGTGTTACGCAATTTAAAATATGAAGATGTTTAGTACATTTCCTACTGTAAATATATCAAAACTTAATGTTTGATTAGTAATATGCATTGCTAAGAACTTCATTTGAACAACTTTAAAGATGATTTTCTCAATATTTAGATTTTTTTTTTGCTCCCTCCGATTCCAGATTTGCAAAATTTTTATAATTTTTTCAGAAGACAAAGTCATTTTACTTGTAAAGAAAATGCATCCTGATTCAAGAATTTTTAGATGTTTATACTAGAAAACAAGACGTGGATATGAATTCTGATTTTTTCTGTTCTAGGTCTCATCCCAGACTCCGATCATCCGTACAGCAAGTTCGAGAACGAGTAAAAGCCACAGATCGGATCGCTTGACCACACGCCGGATCACTTTAGGTTAGATGGATGCGTGTAGAAATCTCTCTCGTCTGTATTAAAGCAGCACGCTGCTAAAGAATCATTTTCCTCCTCTGTATTTCTGTCTAGACTTCTGATACAAATATCTAAATATTCAGACATTCTTAAATCAAGATAGAAGAATAACATAAGATATAAAGTTAAAAAACCATCAACCTGAAGTGATTTTAGGTTTGAATGTGACTCTTATTTCTTTGTGTTCTTTGTTTGAGAACTAGTTTATGCAAAAATTTCAATTCTGTTTAGGTTTATTCCCCCTCCTGTCGCACTTTTCTGCTCAACAACAGTTCATACTTCATATTTTACTTTATAAAATGCATCATATTTACTGCTGTTATGATGCCTTTATGGAATCTTTCTTTGTCACTTTCTTTCTTCCTTTGCATTCAGTGTTAAAAAAAACAACAACTTTTGCATTTGTAATGACATGAGGATGTATAAATGACAACTAAGTTCAGTTTTTAAGTGAATTGTTGCACTTTTTGATTCAGTTGTGATTGCAAACTTCTCTTTTTTTTTTAATGGCTCTGGCTTCTGTGAATGACTTGTATTTATACTGTGTTCTTATTAAAACATGTCCTAATAAAACAAGCTTCCACTTTTAAAGAAATCTCAGTGTTTTATCCCCGTGTGGAGTGATGATGGGCTTTTGATTTTGTGGTTTATTTTTTGTGTGTGAATCTGCTGCATGCTAAAGATGCAGAACAGAACGAGTTGCATGTGAGATTTAAGTGAACATGAAATCAACACTCAGCCTATTTGCTTTCTAAAAACGTGTTTCTGCATAATTCATCGGTGCACATTATTCCAAGGAAAATGATGCAAGTCTCTTATTTTTCATCCGCCTGTCACATAGAAACATCATCAGATCAATTCCACTTGGATGAAATCCATGCAAATACATCATCTTAAAACAAAAAAATGGCAGTATTATGTACTGGGTGAAATATTTATTTAATTTTATTTAATTTTATTAATTATATATACATAAAATCTTTTCACTGTATTTTTAAAAATCTTTTCAGTGTAGTAAATAATTTTCGTATTTCTTCTTATTTTCCTGTATGAATTATTAATTAAGTCATGCACTGAATATTTGGCCATTTAAAAACGGTACAAATGTCCTGAAGATGCCTGCTTGTTTTTATTAAAAGGCGAGGCGGTGTTCTACAGGTGACGGACAGCTGATGCAGCCAATGAAAGACGCGACGTCTAGTCAACGGCCAATGACTGACCCGCGGGGGCGGGGCTAACTCGGCCGTTTTATCCTCACTCTCTCGCCAAGCAGAAGGAGAATCCCAAAAAATGACATCCAGCAGCAGCTTTCCAATCCAGAGCAAAACCGCGGCGTTTAGAGAAGTTTCCCTCCTCACATTACCACGGATTACAGCTCGTTCTTCAGAGATGTAGTCAGAAGACGTCAGAAATGTGTATTTGACACGGAAGGACAGTGTTTCCACACAGCCGTTAATATTTACGCGTCTCTGATCGCGCCTCAGCTTCATTTCAGACATGTGTGATTTAATGCCAGCGGCTCAACCGCCCGAAAAAATCGGCAAAATGAAGAAATTAAGAAGAACGTTGTCGGAGAGCTTCAGTCGTATCGGTGAGTGTCAAAAACACAGAAAAACACGGCAAAACACTGTAAAATACGGTAAAATACGCGCCGTTATTGTTCGCGCGCGCGTCAGCTACGCAGGAAAGTTAGTTTTGACTGTTAAACATCGTTTGGTAAATCAAACCACGAATATAAACACAAAATGAGACTGAAACCGATTCAAAGTGTTCACGAGCTCCTCTCTAACCAGCCGGATGTAGAATACAGAATAGAATTGAGCAGAATATGCAGGGATGCTCTTCTGAACTTACGAGAGCTTCATGTGGTCTTTGAGTTTAAATCATAAGGAAGAATCATAAATGAGATCATATATATATATATATATATATATATATATATAGATAGATAGATAGATATATAGAGATATATATAAGATATTTTATTTAAATAAAAAATAAAATAAAATATTTTATATACAAAATATACAATATGCAAAATAAAAATACATACATTTTATTTATTTTATATACAGTTTATTATTTAAAATCTATCTATCTATCTATCTGTCTATCTATCTGTCTATCTGTTGATGATGTAATAAAACTATTCTCCCTAAAAAGTTTAAATAAATAATTTTGTGAAGCCTTTTAATAATAAAAATAATTGTATTAATTTATATGTATATATTTGTTAAATATTTGTAGTGTTTTTTTTTTTATTAAAAAATATTTTCATTAATATAAAATTGTCATTTGAAAAATACTAATAAACATTCATCGGGTTCCATGAAGAAAATGCAAGAAAAAATAAATCCGATTAGGAAAATGATGTGTGCTTCTGCTGCAACAACATGAGAAAAATGAAAAAACATTGCATTTCTTACAGACCGTATAAATATAATGCATCATTTGTCATATTCTCAAGCCTTCCCCTGTAAAGTAGAGACACTTGAGCACTAGTTAGGGCTCTTCTGTCGCAGCGGTGGTTAAAGTTGCTGCCTAAGGGCCTTTCTCTGGTGAAGTTGCTGACTTCATCAGCGACATGATTGTGTCTCTGCACAGGCAAGATTTGAATTAACTTGGACTAAAAATGTACTATTTTTACATACTATTTGTACATAGTGTTAATATGCATGTAGACTGAAGCCTATAATGTACCGTATACATACTTCAGTTTAAATAATTAATAATACATATAATATTAATACTTAAGTCTCTGGGATATATTTGTAGCAATAGACAACAATACATTATATGGGTCACAGTTATACATTTCTCTTTTATGCCAAAAATCATTAGGATATTATGTAAAGATCATGTTCAATGGAGATATTTTGTAAATTTCCTACTGTAAATGTATCAAAACTTAATTTTTGATTAGTAATATGCATTGCTAAGAACTTAATTTGAACATCTTTAAAGATAATATATATAAATAAAATAATATATATAAATATTTTAAAACCTATATATATATATATATATATATATATATATATATACACAGTATATATATATATAGAGAGAGAGCTATAGATATTATAATAAATTATATATATACATATATAATTTTTTTATATATATTATTATAAATATTTAAATACTCTTTATAAATATTAGTTAAAAAAACTTTTATATATTATATGTAAAATAGAAAAAAAAATGATATTTTTTTTTATTAAATTGAGCTTAATTTTGAATGCAAAATATAATTTCTCTTATTTGTTTGTGTCCAGTTTGTTCAGTGTTTATACAGATAATATGACATCAGATGGTGCATGTGTGTGTTTAGACGTCCTTCAGAAAGCTCTTCTTCTGCATGTGTGTGCGCTCACACTGAGTTTCTTCTGTTCTGTCACGGTGATGCTGCAGAACATTACTCCTTCTTATTTTTCCCCTGAAGTGAAGTCTGTAATATATCTGTCATTTCTGTCTGTTTTCCTCAGAGGGGAGAATTTAATTTGGCTCGTCGCTGTGAAACAACAACAGTGACATGAATAAATCATAATGTGAGGAACATGAAAGAAAGACGCTCCGAGGCGGCGCTCGTTTAACACTCAGACTCGTTTGTGCTTTAGTTAAACTATGAAACAGGTTTATTAAGCACACAAATGTGTCTATTATCCTGCCATCTGAACACATTATTACTGACATTTCTGCATTTGAGTTGAGTTTGTGGCGTTAGGTTTATTACCACAATATATTTTTGTATAGCTATAAAAAGCAGAAATGTGAAGCTGGAATTACCAAAATAATAAAAAGAAGTACTTAGTATGATAGGGTCCTGCCCAATAGACCGAAGAGATATTTAATTGTGAAGTTGTGAAATGTCTTGCTCTATTGACTTTGGTATACAAAATATTTTCTGTCATAATTAACAACACATCACAAACACTTTTACATGACAAAAAAAAAAAAAAAAAATATATAGATAAAAAATAAGACTTTGTAAAATATTTATTAAATTATTTTATTATTAAAATGTACATTATTTTAAATAATTGTTTCTAAAAAAATAATAATAATACAAATATTTTTAATATTTTTTTTTAATGATTTTATATTTTTTAAAAAGTAGTCTTTTTGAGTGTTTTTTTTTACTGTAGATATTAAGAGTACAAATTATTTTCTGTGGTAATGAACAACATATCACAAACACTTTTACATAAAAAATTTAAATATTAAAAATAATACAAATATATATTTAAAATGATAAAGTGTTCAGAATCACTTTTACATTCCACTAGGGCTGTAATATGCCATAGTTGGTGTATTGACTGCGGATCAATCCTCGCTCTGTTTGAGACACGATAAAACGACTGTCATCCAGTGTTTACACTTACATTCAGTCTCATTAGGTCTGAGAGCACAGCTTTATCTCCAACAATCAATGCTCTGCTCTGCTCTCATCGTCCAGTTTCTGTCTCCTTCTTCAGATGAAGGAATATATCAGGTTAAACGTTCACCGTTTAATAACCAAAACCAGGCTTTATGGGAGACGAATAAAGCACTTCAGCATCTGATAACACTTCATGAACTTCAAAGTCACATTTTACCCCAAAATAAATGTTTTATTTATTAATATATTTTTTTAAGTGAAGCATATTATAATAAATATACACCTTACAGTTAATGCAGTCTATAATTAATTCAATTTATCACTTTTATAAGTATTTAATATTTATTAGTTATGTTATTAAAAGTGTTATTAAAATATTATATAAAATATCTTGTTTTTACTATTATTATTATTTAATATTATATTAAATTATATATATATATATATATATGATATTGTACTATATATATATTAATATATATATATATATACATATAGTACAATATCATATATATAATATCAAACTTTATACATTTTACACATACTTTGAATAAATATTTATATATTTTTAGAAAATATTTTAAATATATTTAAAAAATACTTTCAAAGTATATACTTACTATTTTCTAAAGTATCCATAATTTATATTTTTTAAAAATATATTATTATTATTATTAAAATGTATACAATTAATAACACAAATAAATATAAAATAAACAATGGAAAATATAATTTCAGATTTCTGTCATTTGATTTTGGGGTTAAATATAAGAATGTTCCTGTGGTTTTGGATGGAAAATATTTCGGCCAGTTACTGCCTTTACTTGTTTTTAATTTGTATGTGCAGAATGCATTAAAGAGCGTATGTCTTTCTTTTATTCACTGTTCAGTAGTCCATAAAGAGGATGTCTAATATAACTTTTCTTTCTCTTCCCCTAAAGCCTTGAAGAAAGAAGACAGCGGCTTCGATGAGGTGAGGTGATCCTGCGAATATAAAGCCTCGGTGGTGTCTGTCGCCGGAGCAGTGCATGCTGGGATGTGTGTGTCTCTGGGGTTAACGTGTCAGCTGTGATCACGGCAGAGATGCTTCATCGTTCAGGGATTATTGAGAACTCTTCTAGTATTTCTACAGTATTATTGTGTTAAGCAGGTTTGCTGTGTTCTGAGGAGACAAACTTTAAAACCAAATTGCTCAAAAATATAATCAAAAGCGAAATCATTGTATATTCAGTCAGTCATCGAAGATTTGATTTAGTGCACTTTGATAAACATTTAAAAATATATATATTTTTTAAATTAAATAATAATATTACTTTATATTATAAATAGAGATAATATATGTAAGATAACAATTACAGCTTTGATTTAGTGCACTCTGATACACATAAAAAATATCTTAAATTAAATATAATAATATAAAATGTATATAATAAATTGAAATAATATATATAATATACAATTTATAGTTAAAATATAATTATTTGTGTTAAATATTTGTTTAATTATTTAAAAATATTAATATTAATATTTTTAGTTTCAGTATTTTTTGTGTTCTTATTTTTATTATTTTACTTTAAATATATCTATGTATAATTTTAAGAATAGTTTAAATTAGTTTTTCTATTTTCTGTTTTATATACTGTATATATTTCTGTTTTATGTATATATTTTATACATCTGTCTATATATTTTTTATGTTAGTTTTAGTATGTCAAGTTAAACTAAATTAAAAACAGAAACATTGGAACTAGGTCAATTAAAATGTGTGTATATATATATATATATTTATTTTCAGTAAAGATTCATTTTATTTCAAGTAACGAATATATTTTTATGGTATAATTGTAGTTGGGTATATAAACCCTGTTCAAACAGCTTTGCAGTAATAAAATCACAGTTGCAACAGTTATAAAAAGATTCAGTTTCTGCTGAACACAATAGAGTCATTATTCAGTTCAGTGTTGATTCGATTCAGTTCAATAATTACGAGATCAATTCTGTCCAGTTATAAAGCAGCTCTATATAAAAGTGTTACATTGTAATGAAGAAAATAATGTACAATCATGGAAATATGATTGTTTCGGAGTTCTTTTGATTCTGGAGTGATTCGCGCTCGTGGTTCAGTGTGAATCAAATGAATGAACTGAATCAGCTGTTATTTAAAGCTCGATGTGGCTCTGTGTCCTCACTTTCATGTCCTTGTGAAATTTAATTAACACTTCACATCTCGACAGTTCAGCTCCAAAAATATCCAGATGTCTCATGTGTTTTATTCAGAGTCATATGATGCATAACGTTTTTTATTAAAATCATCTCAAATCAGCTCTCTGTGCCATATTTAGTCACATTTACAGTTACTTGTTCAGTCTGTTTCTCACATAAAGCATCAAAAGACGTCTGAAGACGTGGAATATAGTGCACTAGATGTCATGGTTTTTTGTCTTTTTTGGAGGGAAGAGTCTCCATTATTTTCAGAAAATGTTTATTTTTAGAAAAATCTAATCGCAGGTTTTTCTCTGATGAAAATTGCAATTTAGATTTTTAAAATGCGATAAAAAATCAAGGTTTGCTGTGATAGTGCTTGTTTGTTGGGCCTAGTAATAATAATACTACATTTTATTATTAAAAATAAAATAAAATGGGCTAAATTTAAACTATTGAAATGTTAATGTAAAATGTTTAAGAGTGATATGATAATAATCATAATATATATATATATATATATATATCATTTATATCTAAAAATATTAAATATAATGTGATTAAATATACATACATACCCATCTATTTGGAGTCGATATAATAATGCATTTTATATATTATTATATATGATATTAAATATAAATTATTGTTAGAATTACATTTTCATTTACTTATTTGTATATATCATGAAAAATATTATTAATAAATATTAAATAATATATTTATAAAAAATGCAACAATAATATATTTATAGAATTACGTTTTCATTTATTTATGGATTTAGCAGACTCTTTTATCCAAAGTGATTTCAAATCAAGGAAATAAATGAATTCTAAATGTGTGAACTCTTTATTGTTGGATTCAGTGGTGATCTTCACAGCTCTCTGATTCTCGAATGATGAATTGTAGTTTTCTAATCATGAATTGCAGTCTTTTGGTCTGCTCCTGTCTTGTTTCTGTGTGTCAGAAGTCTGGCACGTTCTCTGCTTTCATTTGTTTGCTGTCAGCGTGTGGAATTAATTTAATAAATGTGCTCCCCGGTTATAAATTTATGCAGTTTTTCTTTTGTGTTTGAGGGAAAAGCTTCTGCTTCATCTTGACATCTCCTCATCTTTGATGATCAATATAATCTGATGGACGTCTTATAATCCACTGCTGTTCACAAATACATCCTTAACATACAGTACGTGGGTCAGAGTCTGTGGTGACTTTTAAGGGCTTTGAAAGTGTGCTACAAAAGCTTTTTGGACTTCTAAGAGCACTCAAAAACTACACAGAGGCCTGAATTCAAGATTTATGTATTTGGATTGCATATAAAACATCCATCCATTTGTATTACACTGTTTAACATATATAAACATTTATTTAACTGCTAACTGTAAGACATTCAGTAAATTACTACTAATATATCTTACCTGTTTCTTACCAGTTTCATCACAATATGCATCGCATTTCATTTTTTATTTGATGTTTAAATCATGTAATCCAAACACATGGACATTTTCCTGTATATTCAAACATATAAATCTAAAGTTTGGGCCTGAATGCATGAATAAATCGTTGACAGAGCTACAGTCCATGTGGTTAGCTAGAGGCTCTTCCTGATTTCAGACAGTAAATGAGAGTATCGTGTGTTTTCTTCTTCCTGCATTAGTGTGAAACGCTGAGTAAACGTGATGAGATTGTCATATCGGCGCTCATCCGTCTGTTTGTGGCTCTTGGCCGTCATCCATGCGTCCAGATGCTTGCTGATTACGAGAAAGCTGGGTTTTTCAGGAAACACCAGACATATGACATGCTTCCCTTCCAAGGAGCACAGTGAAATGTTGTCCTGCATCATAAATGAACGTTTGCAGCTGAGTAACGTCATGTTGAGCACATGGATATATATTGACTGGTTTTGCTTCATATGCATGACTTTCATGGTTTGTAAGGATGTTCTTGTTGATGCGTGTTGCTTTATAAAGTGATGCATGATTTATCAGTGCCATATAGGTTATATTATCTATATATTTGTATTGGTTTAAGACATTGGATATGTAATTGTGCATTCTTATTTCCTCTACTTTGTACACTATAAAAAAATTTTGATGTCATAATTCTCACTTTAATTAATCTCCAAAAAACAAATGATTGAATAACACTGTACCAAATCCCAATATAATTATTATTTATTTTTTATCCATGTTGGGATTCATGAATTCAGCTGTAGCATTTAAATAAATGATTTTTAGACATTTTTAGAAATTTTTTATTGATAAAAAAAATTCTGACATTAGTTGAAAATAGAGCCCGACCGATATATCGGCCGGCCGATATTATCGGCCGATATGAGCTAATTGCATATAAATCGGCATCGGCATTTATAACGGCCGATGAAACATGAGAAACAGAGTCTCATGCTTCACTCATGTTATGAGTGTTGCATAGTGTGCCCACCAGAGGGAGCTCTGCAGCTCCAGAGTTAACAACAGCGCCAGAAGTCCACTACAGAAGAAAGCGATCAACTGTTTTGACGGTGAGTCTGTCGTTCGTCATGTGAAATGATTGTAGATTTAGTTCATACCCTGTATATAAAAACTGTGTGGTAGTTCTAGCTAACGGTCCTATCATTATCACTTCTAAATATTCTGTAACATCACTTACAGCCGCTAATGCATTGCTATATTAGATTAGCCACAAAGCTAATACCATGTTTATCAGTGGAAGAGCGCAAACGTTAATAGGAGGTCAAACTATAACGTTAGCGTTTAACTTATTCTTATTCTATTGCGGTGTGTTTCCCACATAATGACCGCGTAATTGGGCCTTTCATACAGGACACGGTATGCACGGCGCTTGCCGCTGGGCTCAGCGTTGCCTTTCAGATACAACACTATTTGCACTGCGCTATGGCATAGGCGGAGTTTTAAAAACGTTTAGCGGGAGCTCTTTCATAGTCTGTTCCTCCTCCTTTCGGTCAGCAGCAAACATGTATCTGTCCCGTTGTAAGAAGCGAGCGATAGCGCTAGTCCTGCTGATGAGAATTAAGAGAGAAGCAAGGAAGAAGAGGCTACCCTCAGGTCCAGAGAACAATTTGGTGAATTCAGGCTGGTTACGTTACTCTAACGCTAATAGCTTCCTTTTTAGCAGGCCCCTTATATGCTTGCTATTAACTTGTTTGAAGGTGGTTCTTCTCAAAATTGACAGCGGTGTGTTCATGACACTAACGTTAACCATTCAACTTCGAATTGATTCCGTAATCTTCCGGTAATAGTAGGCAAGACGATGTTTTGATTCAGACTGCACAAAGAGAAGAGGAGAAGATATACGGGTCTGTTGTGAATGTGTCTGTGAGAGCAAATATAGTGTAGTTACAGTAACTATGGTAGGTGCGTCAGAAATGATTAAACCAGAGGGGACATGTAAATAAATGTGAGCTGAACAAGCGCTTTTTTTTTTTTTTTTTTTTTTACATATTGTTTCAAAGCAGCTTTACAGACATAACAGGAAAATGTTGAAATAATATTGTTAAATATAAGTAGGTAATACCTATTGCTTGACAAAAAAAAAAATATATATATATTTCTCATTTTTGCCTATGTAGGAGATCCCAGTTTATTATTATTATAATTCTAATGATACATGGTGATATTATTAATACACATGCTTATTCTTTCTCCGTCTCTCTTTCTGCCTACAGATGGCTGAAAAAGGTGAATGCTGTAGCAGCAAAGTGTGGGACTACTTCTGCAAATACTTTAACTTTAGTATTATAATTTATTTACAGTAAACACAGAGACCGTTAAAACCAGCTTCAACTGGAAGAAAGTAAAAGTGTTAAATGTTTAAAACCAGACTGTTTTTTGATCATTAAAAAATATATACTTTTGATGTGCAATTGTTTAGTCATTGAGACTGTAATCTAAGGCTTTTTTTTAACATAGTCCATTCTGGAAAATGGTTTATACAGCCCACATACATAGAACAGGCAGATATTTTGCTATTGAATGTTGTGTAAATGCAGTTTATAGGAAATGGGTCTAATATCCAGATTATTTTTAAAATCAAAATATCGGCTTATAAATCGGCTCTTTTCGAGTTAATATCGGCATCGGCATCGGCCCCCAAAAATCCATATCGGTCGGGCTCTAGTTGAAAATAATGATCAGTTTCTTATAATTATATATGCATATATTTATCGGTTTGTTGGAATTTTTGCATTGATGCATTTTTTTTGCTGAATTTTTGCATTAATGCATAAATATAAATTTTTCAGGAATTTTAAAATGTGTAAATTTTATTGGCTTATCAGTATTGACCAGAATTGTAATATTTATATTATTTGAAATTTATGTGAAGCATTCTGAAAGTATTGATTGTTAAACTTTTCATTTTTTAAATTTATTTAGGCAAAACATTTTTTTTTTTTGGACACATTTTAATTTCTGACATTTATGGATTATCTTAATACTAAACAAATAAAAAGTCAAATGTAATATTAAAGTAATGATGGAAATAAAAATAAAAACAGTAATAAAAATTGACTTTAAGAAATCAAGAAAATTCAGAATATTTATTTCAAGAAATAAAATACAAAAAAAGTGAGTTAAAATCCTCATAGAATGTTTCCCAACCTTTTGATGATATTTAATGTGCATCTTAATATTTATATATTTATTGCAAGAAGAAAAATACACTAAAAAGGGAGTTAAAATAATCAAGGAAATTCTGTATATTTATTGCAAAAAGTAGTTTAGTTTAGTTAAAATAATCAATAAAGATAATCAATAAAAAAAGTTAATAAACCTTTTTAAATAAATAAGTTAAGTTAAGTTAATAAAACTTTTTAAATAAAGAATTATATTTATATATATATATATATATATATATATATATATATATATATAATTAATTTATATGCACCAAATATGTAAACGGCAATATTGGCCCATGTGTATTTTACTAAAACATTTTAATGCATGAAAATTGAAGCAAATTAATCACTGAATCAGAGTTTTGAATCAGTCCACTGACTTGATTCACAGAATTGAATCAATGTCTGTAACTGTTTGTTTTATTGAAGTTTAAATGCGGTGCAAAGATGAGAAAGGATCATGCATCTAGTCTTAATAGTCAAGCACAAAACTGCATTGTTTTATCACTTCATATTTCAGCTAAATTGTTATTAATATTGAGCATGGCCCTCTTGGTTCTTACAGTAATGTCATGCATTTGTCTTCCAGCATGAAGCTTTCGGTGCCAGCGTGGGCTAAGACCCTTTCTTCTCATTAAAAAATGAACTGTGTTATCCGAACGTTAATTAACCTTCCTCAATAGCCCCTGGAGGCCGTGTAGTGATGTTAAAGTGCAGATGAGCGGTGGCCTGCAGAGCTGCGATGCACTGAGGATCTGAGCTCGTTTGTGCTGAACTCGTTAACCTGTTCACGCCGTGTTTGATGTGTGTTGTGTCTTTGGAGAATTAGTTCTTGAGGAAGGTTTCAAGTCACCAAAACTTCATGAACTTTCTGACTGACGAGCTAATTTTCTGTATTCAGATCATTTTGAGTTTGAGGAAATGTTAGGGTTGCATGAGTTGGGGAAGAAATGTTTTTAATATATCAAAAGTGTAGATTTTTTTCTTCTTTATTATTAATTAGATCCTGGCTTGCTATGCTTGTTTATAGGGCTACACTTTCTTTCTTTAATTTAATTTAATTAAAAAATTTTGTATTAAAGGGATAGTTCACCTAAAAATCTAAATGATGTCATTAATAACTCCCCCTCATGTCGTTCCAAACCCGTGAGACCCCCGTTCATCTTCAGAACACAGTTTGAGATATTTTAGATTTAGTCCGAGAGCTCTCAGTCCCTCCATTGAAGCTGTGTGTACGGTCTACTGTCCATGTCCAGAAAGGTCAGAAAAACATCATCAAAGTAGTCCATGTGACATCAGAGGGTCAGTTAGAATATTTTGAAGCATCGAAAATACATTTTGGTCCAAAAATAGCAAAAACTATGACTTTATTCAGCATTGTCTTCTCTTCCGTGTCTGTTGTGAGAGAGTTCAAAACAAAGCAGTCTGGATATCTGGTTCATGAACGAATCATTCGATGTAACTGGATCTTCTTGAACCAGTTCACCAAATCGAACTGAATCGTTTTAAACGGTTCGCGTCTCCAATACGCATTAATCCACAAATGACTTAAGCTGTTAACTTTTTTAATGTGGCTGACACTCCCTCTGAGTTCAAACAAACTAATATCCCGGAGTAATTCATTTACTCAAACAGTACACTGACTGAACTGCTGTGAAGAGAGAACTGAAGATGAACACCGAGGACTAAATCTAAAATATCTTAAACTGTGTTCAGAAGATAAACGGAGGTCTTACGGGTTTGACATCATTTAGATTTTGGGTGAACTATCCCTTTAAATTAAAATGTTTTATTTATATATTTTTTATTATTTTATTAAAAGCTATTTAAATAACTGAATTATGCTAGTTTATAGGGCTACACAATATTTATTTATTTTATCGAATTATTTTATTTATTACAATATTTTATTTAAAAACGATTTTACTAAAAATAATTACATTTGGTTAAACAATCCCCATCTTTGCTATGCTTCTGTTTACATATTAATTTATTTATATATTTTTTATTAAAATATATGATTAAATTAATAAAGAATATTTTATTGAAAATACTTATTTTATTTAAAAAACATTTTTGTTTTATATATATATATATATATACATATATATATATACATATATATATATATATATATATATATATATATATATATATATATATATACATATATATACATATATTTTTTACATTTAAAATTTATTTCAGTATGATTATAAAAATACTCATAATAATGTTTTAGTGGGTCACAGGACTGTTAAGCTATTGTAGTAAAAAAATAAAAAATTAATTTGAACCAGTGCTAAATTATAAAACACAATTATCTCTATATTAAAGCATAGTTAATACAATCAAAGATATTGTTGGTTAAACAAGTGCTTTTTAGCTCATGGTCATATATTACTGCACAGCTCTGATGCTAGTTTGATCTCTGTGGGTCGTGCTGTGCTCTTGACCTTCTCTTAGTCGCTGCTGTTGTTGTGATGAGATGTTAAGAGCGAGCTGGTGTCTCTATTAACGTGCTGTAATTAGCTCAGACTGAGGAATACACCGGGATATTCCCGCTCCATCCCAGCGATCAGAATGACCGTTTCGGGTTGTTAGCGTGCGACACGCCAGGATGGAAATATGCAGAGCGCTCTGGAGAAATGTCAGGCTGTGCTAAACACACTGTTCACGCATGAATAATGCAGAACCAGAGCGACTCGACTCTTCAAAGATGTCTGAAGTCTAAACAAAAGACCTTCAATCCAAACCGTAGAGAAATAAAGTGTTTTAATGCATTTAGCAGATGCTTTCATCCAAAGCAACCTACATTGCATTAAAGGTGCACACTTTATCAGCTGCATTTACATTACATTTCCATTTATTCATTTATGCATTTAGTTGCATTTGGAAAATCGAACCCATGATCCTGAAGTGATTTTATATTTCCAATTAATAATATTTATAATTTTATATTATACATAACTTAAATAAACCACATTAATTTTACCGTTTTGGGTCTTAAGTGTTACATGATGTTCATCTGTTGTGCATTGGTGACAGACTGATTGATATGAATCATCTGATCTTTCAGTTCTAGTTCAAATTATACAATAACAAAAAAAAAAGAGGAAAAAAAAAGAAAATAATCATTAAAAATTCTAGTGGATTGTGCTTATCACACACACGCACACACACGCACAATTACATAAATAGTTATGTATACTATAATGATAGATATAATACAATAATAATAATAATTGTTATTAATACATATATAAAAAGGGGATGCATGCAGAGAGTTCTTTGAATGTGTTTGACTGTTTAAGGCCAAGATTGTGTTTTATAATATTACTTTGAATCTTTAGTTTGAATGTTCTTGGGCCCGTTCTTCGTATGTCGCTTATTACATCCGAGATCAAATGACACATCCAAGATGATATCATCGTGCTAATCATGATCCGGCTAATTGGGTTCTTCGAACACACCTGTTGTGTATGATTAGTATCGCTGGATTGAGTTATCTGAGATAATTGCGCGTTCATGTGTTGGCTTAAAAGGGGATATGTATAGATACTCGAAACCATGATCAGCAGTGCAGCGATTGGCTGGTGGCAAGACGGCAATGTAATGACGTCATATAATTTAAAATGACACCCGACGAAAAACTTGACAAATTTCTGGACTTTTATAAGGAAACAGCCAAGCAAACAAAACTACATAAATGTTATAATAGATACAGGAAACAGATAATAGATGCATGTTTTTATTTTATTCGAATTTTTTTCATGATTCACAATTATTTATATTCGCAATTTATAATAGTTGTGCAGTCTTTACATTTTTATTTCAGTGTAGAAATTATCTATTCATTTCATTTTATATTTGGACAGATTTGTTACGTGACAGCATTAATGAAAGTTTCTTAAGGGTCAATATCATGTTATCTGCATCTCCTCCATCAAGACACTCTTATAATAGCAGTCATCACTCAAAATAATGCACGACTCTATTATCTGTATAGCATGTGTGTAAGACTCTAATACAATTATGAAGTAATACTTTTATGACAAATAAATATTTCAGTGAGTAAAACTGGCTGTGTCTATAGTTGGCTGTTATGGACTACACAGCATTTTTATATTATTTTTAAATAATTTTTTTAATGATTATTATTTTAAATTATTGTCCCTGGATCAGTACGATACTCTTGTAATAAAGTAGCGGTGGTAGCAGACATATTCTGAGTATCAGTTCTGGTTGAAAAGAAGCGATCTAATCCTGTTTACATGAAATAAGCTGCTCCCGAGCAGGTTTAAGCTTACGGACCTGTTGCTATGACAGCAGTTCCGGGATGAGCTTCGAAGAACCAAACGATCCAAGATCACGACAAATCGTCAACATTCAAATCCAGCTAACTGAGTTAGCGACGTACGAAGAACGGGCCCCTTGTCAACGGCATTAGTTTTGAATCTTTAGTTGTTTTGAATCTTTACTTGTTTTGAATCTTTAGTTGTTTTGAATCTTTAGTTGTTTTGAATCTTTAGTTGTTTTGAATCTTTAGTTGTTTTGAATCTTTACTTGTTTTGAATCTTTACTTGTTTTGAATCTTTACTTGTTTTAAATCTTTACTTGTTTTGAATCTTTAGTTGTTTTGAATCTTTACTTGTTTTAAATCTTTACTTGTTTTGAATCTTTAGTTGTTTTGAATCTTTACTTGTTTTGAATCTTTACTTGTTTTAAATCTTTACTTGTTTTGAATCTTTAGTTGTTTTGAATCTTTACTTGTTTTGAATCTTTAGTTGTTTTGAATCTTTACTTGTTTTGAATCTTTAGTTGTTTTGAATCTTTACTTGTTTGGACTCTTGTTGTCTTGACTCTTTAGTTGTTTTGAATCTTTTGTTGTTTTGACTCTTTAGTTGTTTTGAATCTTTTGTTGTTTAGAATCTTTTGTATTGAGTTTGTTTTTGAGTTTTGAGTTTTTTGTCAACCGTGATAAAATATGAATCACTTAAAAGATAAAAATGAATAATTGAATCATTTTTAAATCGATTCACTGAAATGAAGAGTTGGAACAGATTCACAGAAATGAATCAAAATTAGAAATTGACTCAGTTCTTTCTGCTTTTCTTCACATCGATCGCACACACACTGAATATTGGAAAGGTGTTTGATTGCCTCAGATTGTTGACCTGCAATGAATTCGTAACTAATTAACCGAACAGCAGCCTGAGGCTCAGGGGAGCGTCTTCGGTTCATAACTCGAGCAGTAAATCATCATATTATTCTGATTTCTGAAGATCATGTGACACTGAAGACTGGAGGAATGATGCTGAAAATACAGCGGAGCATCACAGAAATAAATTACACTTTAACACAGATTCACACAGAAAACAGATGTTTTAAATAACAATAATATTTAGTCATTTTTACTATACTTTTAATCAAATAAATGCAGCCTTGACGAGCAGAATAGACTTAATTAAAACATTAAAAAATCACGATGTTTGCAAACTTTTGACAAGTATATAATAAAACAGATTTCAAGGCCTGAATTGTGTTGTATAATATTAGTTTGACTGTTTTAAGTCTTAGTTTTGAACTCGAGCATTAAAAAACTCTTTCTGAATGAAGGTTTAATGATGTGAATCGTGACAGAATTGTGATTTTTTAGCTGGCATGTGTTGTGAAATCTCACATATGTGTTAAACCTGTCAGTTTTACCTGAAACAAGTTTCACCTTTTTAATTAAACTCTGGGAAATTCACAACAAATGAAAATCAGCTCAAATCCTTGAATATATTTGTTTAAATCTGTGCATAATTCTCCAAATCCTGTACATCAATATTAATTCTCTGTTTCATGCACAACTTTAGCTGTGGACATTTCCTGTGAGGAGACGGCCTAATGAAGAGATCCCATCTGATTGGCTTTATTAATTCGCAGATTAACGGCCTGCACGATGTTTCTAATGAGCGCTTCACGGCTCAAGAGTGATGAATGAATCCTATTACGGTGTCAGCTCGGGTTATTTGCAGCTGAATATGTGAGAAGCGCAAAAGGCTGGAGAATGTATTTTGATTTTCACCTCTATCTTTCGCTGTTCTGCTAATAAATGGATTGGCTCGTTAGCTAAACATGAACTCTGAGGGCAGAGTGAGTGGTTAATATGATAAAAGTTTTGGCTTAATGAGACAAAAATATCTGCTAATGGAGCCAGAAATTAAAAGCTGGGTTTCCCTTTGAATCAAATTGATTTTTCTGACTTCATTAGCACAAATTTGTTCTTGTTTTAACCATAAACGTACTGCATTTTGATTAATTTCTCATTTATAATTAGTTAACAATCTAAAATCCAAACCGTTCAAAAACGTTTTTGTTACTTTAAATAAAATAAACCATGTAAAGTATACATTATAAATAAAATATATTAAATATTTATATATGTTTATTTTATTATTTATATTTATAAAAACAGAAATAAATTTGTACTTTATGAACTGAAACTAAAACTAAAATAAGTTAAAACAAAACAAAATTGAAAATTTAAATGAAAATGGTAAATATAAAAATTAAATTAAATTTAAAATATTAGTAAAAATTATCATATCCCCAGAAAATCTATCTTAATTTAAGAAAGTTTAGATATTTGATATCAAAATGACGTTGGGTTTGTGTTTAAAATATGAAAATAATGTTGTTTGTCGTTTTCAAAATGTTAGCATATTTGCTAAACTTACACTTTGATAGTCTTATAAACACACAAATATTAGCACATTTTAATTATATTGAAATGATTCACAGAAATGAATTCAACTAAACAATTGTAACTTCTGAAGTTTAAATATCAGTGTGTAAAAAAATCGTTCTGACCTCAGAGTGACAAAAACTCAAGTAACGTGCAAAAAAATATATATTTTTCGAAGTTGTAAACAAATATTATTAGAGTGTGTTTTACAAAAAATACTATTTTGCTATTTCTATTTAGGGATTCGTGTTTAATTAAATGCTACTTGTCGCTTCTTTGTAACTAATTGTGAAATTTGAGGGATTTTTCACACGAATGTAATCTTATTGCAAACAGAAATTATTTGAGTTAATCTGTCAGATTGAATGTTGGGTCGTGGTTTAAATATTTGTAGTTATTTTAGAAGTTATGCTATTTTATCAGTTATTTGTTCATTTTAAATTTAAGTTACATTTAAATGATTTAACATTATTTTGCATTGCATTACTGAGAGCAGAATTAATTGTTATATTATAAATTATTAAATATACTAAACATTTTTGAATATACAAAAAATTATTAAACATACTAAATGATGCTTAATAATATTAACATATTACTTATAAAGTATTAGCAAAATACTTATAAAATAAATAAAATGATTTAAGTTTTATTTACTTTTAAAGTTTATATATACTTTATATATATATAAAGTATTTCTTTATTTATATTTGAGTTAAAACATTAATAATTTAACAACATATTTTTGCATTAAGTTACCGAGAATGGAATTAATTGTCATTAATAAATTGAAATTTTATATATAAATATATATATATTCTTTAAAATACTGTAGGCTTCACTTGAAAACGAGTTTATTTTTCTCATATAAACATATAATCTGGAGTTTACAGAATTGTCCCTATATGAAAATATAACTATTTAGCTGCTTTTTTTATAAGAATGCAAAAGTTACACAATTTGTGATATTTTTGTTCATTTTTTATTTTTATATCATTATAATTGTGTTTCAGTGTAATTTCATAAGTTGCTGATTCGTGTGTTGCCAATAAATATAACATGATTAATGCATTACAGTAAAAATACAGTAATAAAATAAGGATTTTATGAATTTTAGTATTAAAAGAATTTTGTTTTAGAAGTATTGTTAATTTAATTTATTAGTTAATTTAAATGTAAGTTTTTTTATCAAAACATATATAACATCATTATGAAATTAATTCTAGTTTTACAATTATTTTGTTTATTTTAGAAATATGTTCATTTAAATCGGTTGTTATTTAAAATTTAAGGTAATATATACATAACATTTAATATGAATATTAAATAGATTTTTTAAGAAGTATTATAATTTAATTGAAGCTTGAGTAAATATTTAAATTGAACAACTACTTTTAACAACAATGTTGCTAATTTTATTTTAGTAGTTAACTTACATTTAAGTTAAAAGGGAGATAATTAACTGACAATATTGATCATCTTTTAACATTGAGTAATTATGAGAAATCAAATTTACCTCGATCTTTGTTGCATTATAACATCCTCATTATAAACAATGCATTTATTCTTCTTCTTTCTTTACGTGAACATTTGGGCGGCGTTATGCAAATCTTTCCACACAGTGATGTAGACATGTGGGGGCGTGTTTAAACAAGCCGTTTTAGGAGGATGAGGACGAATCTTAACTTTGATAAAGAATATCAAAGCCTTATGCTGTTGTTTGTGAATAAAGACTGTTTTCTCCTCGTGTCTCATTCTTATGGAAACACTCTGAAGGTCAGCGATCTCCTGCGCTCAATCTCTCCTGCGCTGCTGAAAAGAC
>NC_081769.1:33905337-33982837 GCF_963082965.1 Carassius carassius | reverse complement strand
CACAGGAGGCGGAGTGTCTGATCCCTGATTGACAGCATAGGAGGCGGGGTCTCTGATCTCTGACAGCTCAGGAGGTGGAGTGTCTGAATCTCTGATTGACACCATAGGAGGCGGAGTTTCTGATCTCTGATTGACAGCACAGGAGGCGGAGTCTCTGATCCCTGATTGACAGCATAGGAGGCGGGGTCTCTGATCTCTGATTGACAGCACAGGAGGCAGAGTTTCTGATCCCTGATTGACAGCATAGGAGGCGGGGTCTCTGATCTCTGACAGCTCAGGAGGCGGAGTCTCTGATCTCTGATTGACAGCACAGGAGGCAGAGTCTCTTATCTCTGATTGACAGCTCAGGAGGCGGAGTCTCTTATCTCTGATTGATAGCTCAGGAGGTGGAGTCTCTTATCTCTGATTGACAGCATAGGAGGTGGAGTCTCTGATCTCTGATTGACAGCACAGGAGGCGGAGTCTCTTATCTCTGATTGACAGCTCAGGAGGCGGAGTCTCTGATGATCTCTGATTGACAGCACAGGAGGCGAAGTCTCTCATCTCTGATTGACAGCACAGGAGGCGGAGTCTCTGATCTCTGATTGACAGCTCAGGAGGCGAAGTCTCTTATCTCTGATTGACAGCTTAGGAGGCGGAGTCTCTGATCTCTGATTGACAGCTCAGGAGGCGGAGTCTCTTATCTCTGATTGACAGCTTAGGAGGCGGAGTCTGTCTGCTGTCTGAGAACAAAATCGAGACACAAAGAGCCATGCACAGGCTTCTGGTGTTCAGATGGTTTAATGCAGAAGCGATGAGTTCAGAAGCCTCTGTTTCTGTTCACTCTGAAAAAGGTCACTCACATGCTCATGTTTCAAATACTGGCCTGTCAGGACTGGAAGAAAAATGGAGCGAAACGTCTCTTAACTCGACTGCTTTCACTCTGATGATTGGTTTTTAATGATTTTTTAAGTTTAGAGCTCAACTTGCACCACCTTTTCACTGCCAACAATATTTTGTTGTTCTCATTGTAAATCTTATTTTGCATTTAAAAAGATGCTTAAAATTTGATTTACTTCCAGCTAAATTGTGCATTAAAAATAATGTAAGGAAAAATAATCTGCACTCTAAAAAGAAAGTCGTCCTTTCAGCATCATGTTTGAAGCCCAGTGCTGATGATGTTGATCTCCTCAGATATGTGTCACCAAGATGTCCACTCGCAGCGGTCAGGGATCAGACTCGCTCATCAAGCCCCTGGACACTATCCCTGAGGACCGCAAGGTGCAGCGGACGCAGAGCAGCTTCGACCCCTTCGAGAAGCCGGCCGGTCAGGTGAAGCGTGTGCACTCGGAGAACAACGCCTGCATCAACGCCAAGAGCTCGTCCTCTGGGAAAGAGTCTCCCAAACTCCGGCGTCACTCCAGCCCCAGCTCCGTGAGTGTCTCCCTCCTTAATATCACACACTTCATCACTGCATGCGTCATTTCCTCAATGCGGCTCGTTTATAAACCTTAAACATGTCTGGCTTGTAGATATTGTTTGAGAGCTTCATTAGCTCTGCTAATTCTATTTTATTTTGTTTTTAGTATAATGGCCATTAGATGTGTGTCTGTTTAACATCCAAAACACTCTGTCTGCTGATCTCCCTTGAGCTGAAACATTACGTTAATATATCAAAAATGTATCAACACTTTCACGTTCACGTTTTTATTTATTCAGATTTTTTTTGTTTTTATTCAGATTTTACATTAAGGTTTTGTTTGTTTTAATAAGTGTTTTATTTAGATTTTTATTTTTTTTTAATTATTATTATTATTATTATTATTATTAGTTTTTGTGCTTTTTATTTTTAATTCTTATTTCAGATTGGTTCATTTTAATTCTACATTTCTTTTAAATTTTAATAAGTGATTTAAATTTTTTTTAAGTTTAATTTTTAAATGATTAATTTTTAGTAACGTTTTAGATTTTTTTACAATTCTTTTTAATTTTACTTTTATTAATTTAAGTAAGTTTTTATTTGTATTTTTTTAAATGAGTTGTAAGGAAAGATTTTATAAATTTTGATTTATTTAAATTTTACTTTGTTTTCATTTTGAGTGCTTTTAGATTATTTTTTTATGATATTTATTTTAATTTTACTTGTTTTTTTATTATTTTACTGTATGATTTTATTCAGTTTTAGTTTATTTAGATTTTTTATTTTAGAAAACATTTATTAAAATTTTCACTTTTTAATGATTCTATACATTTTTTAGTACATTTACTTTATTTATCTTCATGTTTTTACATTATTTTTTTAATGAGCCATTTTTGTAGACCCCACATTGAACCTTACATACAGCATTTTGTATAATTACTATATTTATTAAAAGAGCCTAGGTGTTTTCTGAAGTATGTAACTCTGAAATCAAGACACGTTTGACCTGAGAGAGAAAACTGAAGGTGGCCGGTTTGAAGAAAGCACATCAGTAGCTGATTCACACCAATGAAAGATGCATGAGCGTAAGCCACATAGAAGGAGTGGAGAGAGAGAGACTGACCTCTTTCCCATCATCCCCTTCTTCTTAACCTTCTTACTTAGAAAATCCACTCAAACCTGTTCTCCACAGAGCCCCTGCACTCCCGAAGCCTCGATCAGGATAATAAAGGCATGCTGAGGTGATATCTAGAGACTGCCGGTGTCTGGTGTTGGTTTGCAGTCACAGCTGCATTCAGAGCGAGCGTTTATCTGGGAAGAGTCCGCTAATCTTTCACACGGATCGGCTCCAAACCTGATTACTGAAGAAACACTGTGATTTCACCAGCATCACTGCTGCTGTGCATTTGCTCATTACTGTACATATTACTCAGAGGATATAATACTTACTAGAAAAAAAACAAATCATAATCTAAAATTAAAACAACAATTTGAAAGTGAAACACTTTTTATAAATAACTATAATCATAATGTAAAATGAAAATAAATAGTAATAAAAAAAGAAAACTAAATGAAACACTTAATAAAAACAAATAAACAAATAATAATATGGAATTATAAATAATCAGTTCTGTCAAACGATTAATCGCGATTAATCGCATACAAAATAAATACTCACACATACAGTATATATTTAGAAAATATTTACATGTATTTACATGTCTGTATTTATATTCATATCATTTATATTATAAATAAATATATTTAATATATAAACATAACATATTTTTCTGAAGTATATATGTGCATGTGTAAAATCTTTTATTTTGGATGCGATTAATCACGATTAATCATTTGAGAGGACTATAAAAAAAAGAAAAGAAATAAGAATTTTGTTTTTAATAAATAGTCATTAAAAGTATTATTAAAATAAATGATTATTTTTTTTTAATTAAATTAAACACTTATTTAAAATGAATAAAATTCTAATAAAAAACTACAAAACTCCTTACCTATTGAAATAATATCTTAAAGTGTTTTGTTTACTAGTTTTACTGATTTTATGATCTTTATATGGTGTATTTTCATGTTTTATTTGTTTATGAAGCTGTTTGAGATGTAAAATTTAAAAGTGCTATAGAAAATAAATATGATTAATATTATTTATGTAAAATAAAATGATAAATTTATATTTTTTTATTTTAAAATTATTTTAAACATTTTCATTAGTTTTTATTAATCTCATATACTCTTATAAACAGACGTTCACTATTGATCTAAGAACATGTCTCTCAGTCTAAAGATTCTGTCGTGGGAAATTAACAGATGCTTTCATGAATAATTAAGAGCAGCATCTTCTCATTGGTTGAAGACACGCATTCTCATGAATAATTATGAGACAGAGATGAGTCACCAGTGTATAACAAGTGTTAGAAAACGTCACATCCTGATGAAGATGGAGACAGCACAAAAAATAATAAGTTTCCTCTTAAAATTAAAATTAGTGTCTTATATGATGCATGTTAAAAAGTAAAAAATACAGTAAAAATTGTAAAATATTATTCTAATGTAAAACAGCTGTTTTCTGTGTGAATCTGTGTTAAAGTGTAATTTATTTCTGTGATGCTTTGCTGTATTTTCAGCTTCATTCCTTCAGTCTTCAGTGTCACTCGATCTTCAGAGTAGGGCTGCACCATATTGGAAAAAACTCCCATTACTCAAAGCCTGCAGAGCTCATTTCCTGTTTAACAGGAAGCAATTAATCAGCTCCAGTTAAACAGCACAGGCTCATTAGTACAGAGACTTCCTGCTGGAAGAATCGCAGATCTGACCCAGAATCACCGGCTGACCTCACATCTGCTGAAATAAAAGTGTGTCTCTGCTCTGTTTCAGCCCACGAGCCCAAAGTTTGGGAAAGCAGATTCGTACGAGAAGCTGGAGAAGCTCGGAGAGGGATCCTATGCCACAGTCTACAAAGGGAAGAGCAAGTGAGTTCAGATTCTCTCCAGACAGCGCTTGACACGTCTGACATTCAGTTTGAGCAAATTAATTATTTTATTAACTCATAGAACACAGGATCCAGAAAATTTTACCTGTTAGCCTGCACCCCGACCCTCGTCCTGAAAGCCTCTCACCTCGCACGTGTCAGTGATTATGAATAGATTAAAATGAAACAGGACAAATTTAATCTTGACAAACTATGTATCATTATAAAGATCTAAGCCTCAAGCATCGACGACAGATCGCTGTTTTTCAATGGAAAGCTTATAAAGACTGTATTTGCTACATTTGTGTAAGCAGTACACATACAAACATGAACATTAGAAACTCAGTACATACCAGATCCGTCGTAATAACGAGTCATAAACACATCCACAGCTGTAAATCCCGGTTTAGTTAGAAAGGTAAGGGTCCACTGAACGTCATCTCATGAAGCACGTTTAGTCCAACGAAGCAATAACGTTGTAATATGGAGGCGGAACTTACAGCGATCGCAAATTCCTGTCTTTCTTTTTTATTTTAGAGAGTTTTTATATATGTGAGAGTGTGTTTTATGTTGAATGTGAATGTATCTGCATGATTACCATCTGTTTGAGTGCAAATCAGCCCAAATCAGCTCGCCATTACTGAATGGTCACGGCTATCAAACGCGTCTATATGAATAGAGAGAGTGGATTATTTACTTCGGCACAATTGTGTTATTACCAGCTGTATAAGTGGCCATCAGCACATCAGCACTTATTTGCATCGTAATTCATTGTAAAATATGCATCTCTAGCAATCTCAGGATTTTCTGTAATTGGCAAACAAAGTTAAATCTTTTTTTATTTTTCTTATTTTTCTTACTCAAAATATTCTTATTGTATTTTTCTAGTGCTCAAATAAATCACTTATATGATGTCTAAGTTTCTGTCTATTGTTTTATAATTGAAAAAAACTTTGCAGTGGTATGTTTACTGACTAAATAGTTTGTAGAAGCCTTCAATACTATTGGGAAATATATTTTTTTATATTTGGGGGGTGTAGACATAGTCTCATAAAAATATTTGCAGGAGTCTCATTTTTCATGATATCTTCTTCAGATTTGAAATAGAAACTCATGAGACATGTGACTTTCAACCCATTACTTTTCTAGATCGCTCCAGGACTCATTTAATGTATTTTTATATCAAATAAAACTAAAATATTTAAGTGTGGTAAAAAAACATTCAAGGCACTTCAGTGTCTTTAACTTTTAATATTTTTGAGCATTATCAAATCTGGTTGATAAAAAGTGAAGCCCAAAGGGTCTTCTTGCCAAAGACACCACAATTATGTTTGTAACACACTGAAGTAGGAAACTGTTACAATTATAAGTTAGTTAGAGCACTTTCAGCTGTGAGTCTCATAATGGGGGGGTGCTGGCTAACAGGTTAAACAGAAAACACAAATATGTGACCCTGGAGCATCAGTCATAAGGGTCAATTTTCATCTATAAATCATCTCTCCATTGATGTGTGGATTGTTATGATCGGATAATATCTGTCTGAGATGCAACTATTTGAAAATCTGGAATCTGAGGGAGCAAACAAATCTAAATATTGAGAAAATCATCTTTAAAGTTGTTCAGATGAAGTTCTTAGCAATGCATATTACTAATCAAACATTAAGTTTTGATATATTTACAGTAGGAAACTTACAAAATATCTGCATGGAACTTGATCTTTACTTAATATCCGAATGATTTTTGGGCATAAAAGGAAAATTGATAATTGTGACCCATACAATGTATTTTTGGCTATTGCTACAAATAAACCCCAGAGACTCAAAACTGCTTTTGTGCAGCAGGGTCACAATTAAAAAAAATTATATATTAATATTGCCCTATTATTGTTCAAAGTTTAATACATTATTTTAAATGTAATTATTATTATTTTTTTAAACATTAAAAGGTTTATGAATTCAATTAATTAGACATGATTTTTGATTATTCCAATTTAATTAACCGTTAAACCAGATTGCAGAAATATTGCTGAAACAGAAAACACAGAGTTTGGGAGAAAGTCGAACAGATATATCCTGTGGATGTAAATATATGAGTCTCTTTAAGACCGTTTTATGAGAGGCTTCGATGATGTCATCAGATATACAAAGTCGTTTCAGAGGCGGAGCAAAACTACAGAGAAACTGTTTGTGGCTTTAATTAAATAAACTTATTTTATTTGTGCTTGATGTGTGCCTAGTTCACAATCAGTGAATGCCACACTTTAATGCTTAACGATCGCTTATGATTGACGATGTTTATATTATGGATTTATATTAGAATATACATACGTCTCTTGCATTTTTGAATGAACAGCTAATGTAGTAAAGCATAGACATTGCAAAATAAGAGTCCCGGTGTATTCCAATCTTGTTTATGATTGAAAATCCCTTAATATGCATTTTTTTTGTTATTATAAATATTCTGGTTCCCATATTTCTCTCATATTTTTGAGTGAGGAGCTGGAAGTAGTATAGTGTAGACATTTCAAAATAAGAGTCCCTTTGTATTTCAGTCTTGTTTATGATAAAAAGTCCCTCATTATTCACAAAACCTTTTTTTTCCTCTATTGGCTATAATTTGTATTTTTTTTATTTTGTTTAAAATAAATAGTATCTAGCATTTATATATATATTTTTTTGTATCGGCACAATAATCTTTTATATTCCTTTTTTAAACACGGCAAAATACAGTATCAATGGACCTCTACTTCATGTGTATTTAAATATGAAAAAAACTACAGTAAACCAATTTCAATACATAAGTCTTTAGTATTTAAACTTGCAGTTACTCTTTTGGAGTTGAATGTGTTGCAGTCTGTTTAATTACCCAAATAATCTGATACCTCATTATTTTGAGATTGTTTCGGTTTGTTCTGTAATTGCATGCGGTTATGTTAATGTTATTTGTGCCTGCTGTGTTTCTCTGGGTTCTTTGACTCGTTTAGTAACAGAACTGTACATAATGCTGTAATAAAACCAGGAAAATAAAATTCCAGCCAGCGTGAAATGAATAGTGCATTATTGTCAGTGTTTTTCATAGTAATGATGGTATTTGTGTGTAAGTTCATTATGACCTGCACATTCAGATTCACTTCACTGCCTCCGAATTGCATTTCATTGACTTAAAGTGACAGTAAATCACTCCTGACCTGGTTTATTGTCTTCAGACTCGCTCCTGGTCTCTGTGAGCACAAACCATCAGTGCTTTTAATATAAAAACACAAAACAGTTTTTCTGTAACCCTTTGCTTTAAAACCATTTTCCTTTTCTGATGACATCATCAATCCCTTTTGTCAAACAATATTCTTTGGACAATAGTCAGTTTGATAAAATCATAAGGCCATATGTTTTTCCTAAAATTCTGGATTTCTGTTTCTATATCTGGATTTGGTTTTAATGGCTTAATTAAATTAGATAAAAAAGCATGTCAATCAATTAAATCCATAAAACCTTTACATCTAAAAAATGTAAAATGTCATAATTATTAAAATGTTAAATAAAGAATAATAATTTATTGCAACACTTATATGCATATATTTCATTGCATTGTTTTACTTTAATTTTTTCCAAAATTCTATTAATTATTTTTAATTGTTCTAAATTCAGAGTTATTATTTAATAGAACTTAATCGTCAAAAAACTATTTAATCTTTTAACATAAATCTAAACGCAAATCAAATCATTCCTTTACAGCAAATAATTGCATTTTTAATTTAAATATAATTAATATAATGAATACATATAAATAAATAAATAATTAAATTAGGTATATAGATTTTATTTAAGAAAGTTCCTTTTATGCCAAATGCACACAAATCTTTTATTTGTTTGTGTTAAAGTGACTTGTATTGGATTTCAAAGTATACAATTTTATTAGTTCATGCATTTACTAGGAATCGAACCCATGATCTCAAAGTTTGATTTACAGGAACGTTTATACAGTGCACTGATATTTTTATGAATATCAAACCTGTTTGTGTGATTTTAGGGTGAACGGGAAGCTGGTTGCGTTGAAAGTGATTCGTCTGCAGGAGGAAGAGGGAACGCCGTTCACAGCGATTAGAGAAGGTGAGCGATCTCTCCATCACCTGCCTGAACAGATGCGCAATTCTTTTCAGATCGTTTGACCATTTCTCAATTTTTTACGATTTTTAACTAATCAACTTGAAAATGTTACTACGACACGATTCAAGTAACGTTTTCTTTATTAACCCTCAAGTTAAAGATAATTCTATTCCAAGTGCAGCACATATGAAGTTGTCAACATGATGTAAATGTTAAACAAGTTATTTGTTAAATATCTTTGCAGAAAAATATTCCTTCTTGTACAAACTTGTCTTATACACATTATGTGTTCAGAAATAATACAAGCAAAGTGCTTAATTCATTTAAGGTATAAAACCAGTAGACTATTATTAAATATAAATGTTCGGTAAAAACAATAAACAGCAGCTTTCAGCCAATTACTGTGATGCAAACATGAAATATCAGACATACTGTATTAGTGGTTAATCACATGCAGTTGGATCATTTTTTTTCTCTTTGCTGCTATCATTGGCATATTGCCCAAGTGTCTAATTCTAACATTTGGTCAAATTTCTATAAAAAATTGTGATACTTAAAAAAAAAAAAAAAAAAAAAAAAATGAAATCATGACCAAATATTAAATTCACTGTAAAATAAAAATGCTGTACAATTTATGGTAAAAAAAAAACTTAAATTAAATTCATATTTCACGGTAAATTCACCATCACGGTGACACATACGAAACTGAAATACTGCAATAAACATTAATTTAACAACATTAGATGTAACATACAACTATAATATACAAAATTGTTAAGAAAAAATTAAGAATATATATATATTAGAGGAACTCACTGTTAAACATTTAACAGGTTTTTACTGTAGCATTTTTACAGTCTTTTACTGTTAAATTAAATCGTTTTTTTACAGTGTTTGATTCAATCTGTAAAATCACCCAGCTCTACTCGCTAGTGTTAATATGTGTGTTTTATGTGTCCTTCATCTAACAAAGAGAAACTGGAGTTAAAGTCTGGCTCCTGAAGGCGTTTCTCTCTCTGTTCTGAGGGAAGCGTGTGAGAATCTCTCTGCATTTTAATTGTGCTGCGTGTTTTTGATCCGCGTGATCCGGGCCGATCATCTGGGACTGCGCGGGATCAGAAAAACGCTTTGAACATTGAACTAATTCAGCAATTACTGGAGATGTTGAGGCGGGCAGAACGTGAGCAGAATGAGAGAGAAACAAAGAATCGCTCTGTTCACACACTTACTGCACATGCGGGATTTTAAAGCCTGATTTTTGGCTAATTACAAAGCACCATTGCATGTGTTTCTTGTGAAGAATGATTTTCAGTGTGAGAACAGATCTTAAGACACATCCTACTCTTATTAAACAAAACGAGCGCTGCTCAAATCAACCTAAATGTGTTTCTAGAAAAGTGTACAACAGACTTCATAAATCTGTTATGTGTGAATAATTGGTTTTAAAAAAATTATATAAAAAACGCTTCTGAGCTAGACAAGAAAATGAGAAAAGAGCTGAAATTCATTCATTCATTCATTCATTATTTATTTATTTTAAGCACTTTATTTTATTTTATTGTTGTATTTTAATTAATACATAGAATGAACAAATAAATCCCATTATTATTTTATAATTTTATTTAATTTAATTTTCTTGTTTTAATTACTTTATTTCATAACATAATTAAAAAAATATAAGAATTTCTCAATAAAAATTATTAACAAATACATTATTAATACATTAAAAATATAAAAATGATTATTTTAATTAATACTTTATTGCATTTTATTTTACTTCAGTATATTGTACATTTTTTAATATTAACTTTTTTTGCTTTTTATTTACTCTTATTTATAATGTATTTTTTATTATTGTTTATAATAATAATAATAATAATTATTATTATTATTCTAAAAAACAAATAAATAAAGTGATTCGTCAAATTGACGCCAATGTCACTATAGTCATTATGGTGTAAAATTATTTTATTGAATGTAGTTTTTTATTTTAATTTTTTACAGTAGTTTCATCTGTGTTTTATTACAGTATTTATACAGTTTTTCTGAATTTGAGCTTTTGTTTTGCCCTTGAAAAATGCATCACATTTTCCACAGATGCAAATCTGTTTGCTGTTTATCATGAAACACACTTGAAGTGTTTCGCTCTGTCTTTGTAGTAAATGAAAACATTCTGAGTGTTTCCTTCTCGATCGAGACGAGAGCTCTGTGTTTTGCAGCCACTGCATTTTCTAATGTGAATAAAAACACGTCTGATGTGAGAAATATGGCAAACACACTCATAAAACATAAATGTAAACGCAGGCTTTTTTATTAACATTTTATTTTATTGGGCACATTTGTTTAATATTATCTTTCTAAAATATTAATTAAATAAAAATATTTTTGTATTACTTTATTTCATTTTAGTTTATTGTAATTGTAGTTTAATATTTGTTTAATTCTAACAATAATAAAAAATAAATAAATAAAACAGTTCTGCTCAAGATTGGGTGCAATTCGTTATGTATATATATTAGTTATTTTGGCTGAAACTGTATGTAGAGTACGAGTCACTGGTGTGTTAATGAAGCGTTTGTGCTTGTGTTTGTGTGCAGCGTCTCTGCTGAAAGGCCTGAAACACACCAACATCGTGCTGCTCCACGACATCATTCACACCAAGGAAACCCTGACGCTGGTCTTCGAGTATGTGGTGAGTATCACAACGTCTCCTTTAGAAACTTTAGTGTTTAATCCATGTGATTTCCCCTTGTCCTTCTGTTATTTCCTGATGTTTTATATGAGCTCAACCGACCTTTCACCACACACAGAGAAACACAGAGAAACACAGAGACACACAGAGAAACACAGAGACACACAGAGAAACACAGAGACAGACAGAGAAACACAGAGACACACAGAGACACACAGAGAAACACAGAGACACACAGAGAAACACAGAGACACACAGAGAAACACAGAGACACACAGAGACACACAGAGAAACACAGAGAAACACAGAGACACACAGAGACACACAGAGACTCACAGAGACACACAGAGACACACAGAGACTCACAGAGACACACAGAGACACACAGAGACACACAGAGAAACACAGAGACACTCAGAGACACACAGAGACACACAGAGACACTCAGAGACACACAGAGACACTCAGAGACACACATAGAAACACAGAGACACACACAGAGACACACAGAGAAACACAGAGACACACAGAGACACTCAGAGACACACATAGAAACACAGAGACACACAGAGACACACAGAGAAACACAGAGACACACAGAGACACACAGAGAAACACAGAGACACACAGAGACACACAGAGACACTCAGAGACACACATAGAAACACAGAGACACACAGAGACACACAGAGACACACAGAGACACTCAGAGACACACAGAGACACACAGAGACACACAGAGAGACACACAGAGAAACACAGAGACACACAGAGACACACATAGAAACACAGAGACACACAGAGACACACATAGAAACACAGAGACACACAGAGACACACAGAGACACATAGAGACACACAGAGACACTCAGAGACACACATAGAAACACAGAGACACACAGAGACACACAGAGACACAGAGACACTCAGAGACACACAGAGACACACAGAGACACACAGAGAAACACAGAGACACACAGAGACACACATAGAAACACAGAGACACACAGAGACACACAGAGACACACAGAGACACTCAGAGACACACATAGAAACACAGAGACACACAGAGACACACAGAGAAACACAGAGACACACAGAGACACACAGAGACACACATAGAAACACAGAGACACACACAGAGACACACAGAGAAACACAGAGACACACAGAGACACACAGAGACACACAGAGAAACACAGAGACACACAGAGACACACAGAGACACACAGAGACACACAGAGACACTCAGAGACACACACAGAGACACACAGAGAAACACAGAGACACACAGAGACACACAGAGACACACATAGAAACACAGAGAAACACAGAGACACACAGAGACACACAGAGACACACAGAGACACACATAGAAACACAGAGACACACAGAGACACACAGAGACACTCAGAGACACACAGAGACACACACAGAGACACACAGAGACACTCAGAGACACACAGAGACACACAGAGACACTCAGAGACACTCAGAGACACACAGAGACACACAGAGACACACAGAGACACTCAGAGACACTCAGAGACACACAGAGACACTCAGAGACACACAGAGACACACAGAGAAACACAGAGACACACAGAGACGCAGCCGCAGGCCACAGAGCTGTAGGTTAAAGCACAGGATCATTCAGAGAACAATACGAGTTCTGTCATGTTTACTCACTCGCGCTCCATGTTCTGTTCCGTCTTGTGTGAACATGCGGTTTAAGAGTCTTGTTTTGTGTTAGCACATGGCTTGTGCTCTCAGGTCAATTGTCTTGACCCCACCAATCTTGCTACCTGATTATTGATTATCATTAATTATTTACATTTTTTCAACATGTAATTACATTTTAATTATTTTGCTGTGTTTTTCTAGTTTTAGGATCTTGGGCACATTTATTTTAATTTATATTATTTTAATTATATATATATATATATATATATATATATATATATATATATATATATATATATAATTTTTAATTTTTTTGGTTTGTTTGTTTGCTGGTTTTAGGGTCCCGGATACAGTTTTTAATGTAATGTAAATTAATTTTATTTATTATTTTGCTGTGGTTTGCTATTTTCACAGTATTGGGCTCATTTGGTGTTTTATTTTAGTTTTTTATTTTGCTTTTATTTGCTGATTTTAGAAACTATGGCACATTTTATTATTTTTATTATTAAATTTACAATTAAATTATTTTCTTTTATTTTAGTATTTTGCTGGTTTTTGGGCAAGTTTTGTTTTATTTGTATTTATTTATTTATAATTTTTTTTATATTTAGTTTTTTTATATAAATATTTATATATTTTATTTGGTGTCACAGACTTCACAGCCGTTCTCTGATTACCCTTATTTTCTCATTCCAGCTGTTGTCTCTGATATAACAGTTTTCTTTTTACTCTGGTAAACAGTATTTTCCCATGGATCCTGCATCCTCTGGCTAAATTGGATGAGCCTGAGATTGATTTATTCATGAAATCTAAGCTAACACGTCGGGTGTCAAAGAAAACAATCAAAAGATGAAGATTGGACTGCGGCTGAGCTCTTGATATCTGTCTCCGCTGAGAGCTTTATATTACTGTGAGCCGCTGCTGAGACTCATTTCACTCACATTTAGACGCACCGCTAACAAACACAGGGTTTGGGGGCGAGGAAATCAGTTTATTTAGTGTGGCTAGTGTTGATAATGATTGACGCGAAGGACAGGTGCAGCTGAAGCGTGTTTCATGGTGCAAACATCAGCACTGCAGAATCAACTGAGCTGAGCATTGTGGGTAATTCTCTCTCCCACACTGCCATACACTCCTACAGACAATAACTAAAGACACACATACAGGAAATGACACAGTCGGGGCTTATCTGTAGTATACTGCAGTGAGAAATAAAATCATCCAGTAAAGTAATAGTAATGTTGATAAATATATGTGTAATTCATTTACTGAAAAGAATGACTAAAATAGTTTTATTTCTAATTAAAAGATATGATTTATTATTAAATACTTTAGTAATTAAGTTATATATTTTAAAGCTATTATATTACTACTAATAAAATTTTTAATAACTGTATTTGTTAAAAATTTAAATAAATAAACACAATGTATTATTAAGTTAATTTCATAATGATAAATAAATAATTCATATAATACATATATTTAAAAACATTATTATTTTTATTGCTATTTAATAACGAATTGTTGTGTTTGATTTGAAATCAATATAAATAAGTTTAATAATAAAATAATAAATAATTTAAATAACAAATATGTTTTAAACACATTATTATTATTATTATTAATAATAAAATAATTTTTTTTTTATTTAGTTTGAAAGCAATACAACAATTTATTATTAAATAAGTTTAATAATAAGATAATTAATAAAGAAAAACAATTAATGCAATATATTAAAATATATAATTGTTACTATGTAATATTAAATGTTTTATTTAATTTTAAACAAATATAACAATGTATTATTAAATAAATTATTTGATCATAAAAATAAATAAATCTGATTCAAAAACATTTTTTTTATCATCACCATTGCAAGGATTGCTAAAGTCAACAGATTTTACAAACAGAGCTACCAGTTTCTGTGTAAAAATAAAATAATGATGCTACCGTCTTTCTTAAGTCATTTTATGTCCCTGTAATTTAGCTCTGAATCCTGACCCTCTCCTACAGAATAGTGGAGTACTCCGTAAATATGTCTGTGTAAGATTTCATATTTTGGGTTTTATAAAATGTTGTGAAATTTGGTTGATTTGACTATGAGTGACCAATAAGTACCGTATTTTCCGGACTATAAGTCACACTTTTTTTCATAGTTTGGCTGGTCCTGCGACTTATAGTCAGGTGCGACTTATTTATCAAAATTAATTTGACATGAACCAAGAGAAAACATTACCGTCTCCAGCCGTGACTTTGAGTCAGTGTCTCACGTCTCTCTCTCTCTCTCTCTCTCTCTCTCTCTCTCTCTCTCTCTCTCTCTCTCTCCCTCTCTCTCTCTCTCTCTCTCTGTCTCTCTCTCTCTCTCTGTCTCTCTCTCTCTCTCTCTCTGTCTCTCTCTCTCTCTCTCTGTCTCTCTCTCTCTCTGTCTCTCTCTCTCTCTCTCTCTGTCTCTCTCTCTCTCTCTCTCTGTCTCTCTCTCTCTCTCTCTCTGTCTCTCTCTCTCTGTCTCTTGTCTCTCTCTGTCTCTCTCTCTCTCTCTCTCTCTCTCTCTCTCTCCCTCTCTCCCTCTCTCTCTCTCTCTCTCTCTCTCTCTCTCTCTCTCTCTCTCTCTCTGTCTCTCTCTCTCTCTCTGTCTCTCTCTCTCTCTCTCTCTCTCTCTGTCTCTCTCTCTCTCTCTCTCTCTCTCTGGTCTCTCTCTCTGTCTCTCTCTCTCTCTGTCTCTCTCTCTCTCTCTCTGTCTCTCTCTCTCTCTCTGTCTCTCTCTCTCTCTCTCTCTGTCTCTCTCTCTCTGTCTCTGTCTCTCTCTGTCTCTCTCTCTCTCTCTCTCGCTTTGCATGCTGGGAAGTGGGGAGTTAGCACAAGGGGGTCAGGTGGTGGTGAGAATTAAAAAAAAAAAAAAAAATTGCTTTCTTTTTCTTGATATCTTTGTTTCAGTTTTCTTTAAATTGCACCTAAAAGAGATTTTGTAATTAGTTTGAATCTAACTCTCAGCTCGTTGTAATTCTGGTACCTGGCCTCGTGTTTGGGCGGGATGGCGTCTCACCTGAGAGTAGAGGCGTCATCCCTATCACTCAGACACGGGGTTAGATGTGTTACTAACGCGGGAGTTGCGGTTGAGGATGTACTAGTGGATGTAGGAGAACGAGTTGGACATGGAAATATTGTATCGGCTTCTCGGATGAATAAGGCCGTTGTGGTTTTCCTGAAGGACGAACTACTCGTTAATCGTTTGGTTGAAAGTGGAATTTCGGTAAGTGGGAATTTTATTCCAGTACAACCCTTGGTTTCTCCAACAACAAGGGTAACGATTTCTAATGTTCCGCCGTTCATTCCCGATGCGGATATAGAAAGGGAACTTTCACGTTTTGGGAAGTTCGCAAGTGGAATTAAAATGGTCCCGCTTGGATGCAAGAATGCGGCTTTGAAACATGTGTTGTCGTTTAGACGACATGTGTATATGTTTTTGAATTCACCGAATTTAAATGTTTCATTTAGGTGCGTTTTTGATGGTAAGTCGTATATGGTGTATGCTAGCGCTGGGGAAATGAGATGCTATGAATGCAACTCAGTTGGACACGTGAAATTGTCGTGCCCTTTCAGAAACGAAGAAGGCAATGAGGCTGGCCCGAGTGGTGTTTCGGGTGAGAGAACAAATAATCCAGTGTTGGAAGGAAATAATAGTGGGGAAGCTAAGTCGCTAAATATTGAGAAAGGAGATGAGATTGGAGGAAGTTACCAACAAGAAGGACTTTTTTCTGATGATAAATTGTCAGGTAGCGAAAATCAGAATGGAAATAGTTCTGGCAATGTTCAATTTCAGGAAAATGTTGAAATTGTAAATGGTAAGTCTGTTGTAACTGATGGAGGAGTTTTACAGCAAACTGAAGCAGTGGATGAGTTAATTGAAAGTAAAAGTGGAGTAGAATCAAAGACTGTAAGTGGTGGTGATTTTTTTATATCAAAGATAGTGCTGGGATCTGATAAGGAAGTGGGTAATGAGGATGGTAACGATGATGAAAGTGTTCTGTCTGATTGTTCAGATGTATCTAATTTCTCACAAATCACAAGTGAACAAGTATATTCGTTGGAAGAGTTAAACGAATTTATGGATGAAACGTTTGGAAAAACAATTGATGTAAGGAATTTTTTTCCTGATGTGAAAAAGTTTGAAACTTCAGTTCTTTTTTGGCAGAAGAGGGTTGGAGAAGAAGGTCTGAGTCAGAGGAAAAGATTTCGGTTAAAAAAGATACTTTCAAAGATAAGAAGAGGGAAAAGTCATGCAAAACGTAAATTTAATATTTGGCCCAAATGAGTTGCACTTCACGTAAGGTGACTTTAACACTTTTCCTTTTCTGTCTGTCTCTTCTTTCTTTCTTTCTTAGTCCTCTTATGGAGATTATAAGAGTGGGCTCCTTAAATATTAATGGAGGAAGAGACAGAAGCAAGAGAGCAATGGTTGCTGAAATAATTAAATTAAAAAATATAAACATTACTTATTTACAAGAAACACATACAGATTGTGATAATGAGGTGGAATGGCATAGATGGTGGGATGGGAAGTGTTTCATTAGTCATGGATCAAATATAAGTGCGGGGGTGGCTATTCTTTTTTCAAAAAATATGGATTTAAATATTTTGTCTACTATAGAATTAGAAAAGGGTAGAGTTTTAATAGTTAAAGCAGAAATTAAGGGGATTGTATGTTTATTCGTTAATGTTTATGCTCCTAATGAAGGACCAGATCGTATAGAGCTTTTTAAAAAGTTACAAGACACATTAAGACAACAAAATGATGATAACTGTGTGATAATGGGTGGAGATTGGAATTGTACTACAAATTTCTTATTAGACCGAAATGGAGAAGAAACTCACCCACAGTCAAGCCATGTACTTCTCAGTTTAACTAAAGAGTTTGAGTTAATGGATGTGTGGAGGGATAGGAATCAGATGGTTAAACAGTATACATGGATCAAGATGTTAGATTCCTCTGTTACTGGTGCAAGATTAGACAGATTATATGTTAGTAAAAAAGAAAACAACAGAATCATGAATGCAAATATTTTTCCTATTGGTTTTTCTGATCATCATGTTGTTACCATTGATTTTAATATTAATATAGTACAGCGTCCACAGTATTATTGGCATTTTAATGTTAAATTATTGCAGGATAATTCCTTCTGTGAGAAGTTCAGGTTCTTTTGGGAAATGTGGAAATTGAATAAGAGTGGCTTTGAAAATTTGACTCAATGGTGGGAGGTTGGGAAAACACAGATCAGGGTGTTTTGTCAGCAGTATTCTTATAATTCAACGGTACATATAAAAAGGAAAATAAAGCAATTGGAGAACGATATTTATGATATGGAACATTTGATTGATGCTAAGAATGAAGGACTAAGTAAGGAATTAAAGAATAAGAAAATGGATTTGAAGGTTTTTTTGGAGGAAAGAGTAAAGGGTGCTTTGATTAGAGCAAGGATAATGTCTATTAAAGAAACTGATTCTCCTACTTCTTATTTTTTTAATTTAGAAAGAAAAGTTGCACAAGAGAAAATTTTGCACTGTTTGCGTTGTGAGAATGGGACATTGACTTCAAATCCATTGGAAATTAGAAAAATGGCTATGGACTTTTACACTGATTTATTTGGACCTACTGACTGTGTTTCTGGAAGTATGGATCAACTGTTGCAAGGGTTACCTAAGCTGAATGATATGGACAAAGAAGAGCTTGAACAGATGATTTCATTTAATGAACTCTCTGAAGCAGTTCAACAACTCTCTACAAGTCGAGCACCAGGAATTGATGGCCTACCAGCAGAATTTTACAAGAACTTCTGGAGCATTTTAGGCAGAGACTTTCATGAAGTAGTCTGTGAATGTTTTGTGAGAGGAATACTTCCAAGTAGCTGTCAAAGGGCGGTGTTATCTCTAATTCCAAAAAAAGGAGATCTGGGTTTGTTAAAAAATTGGAGACCAGTTTCTTTAATGTGTTTAGATTATAAAATAATATCTAAATGTTTAGCCAATAGGCTAAAGAAACATTTACATAGTGTGGTGAAGAAGGAACAAACATATTGTATTCCAGGTCGTACAATTATGGATAATTTGTTTTTAATGAGAGATGTTATAGATTTTTCGATGAATAATAATTGTGATGTCGGGTTTTTATCTATTGATCAGGAAAAAGCCTTTGATCGTGTGGGACATATATATCTTTTTGAGGTTTTAGAAGCTTTTGGGTTTGGGAATAATATTGTTGCTTGGATAAAGTTGTTGTATAATAATGCATCTGTTTTAATCAAGACAGGAGGTGGGGGATTGAGTAGCCCAGTAGCTGTTAAAAGAGGCATTAGACAGGGGTGTCCTCTTTCAGGGCAGTTATATAGCTTAGTAATTGAACCTCTATTATGTCATTTAAGAAGTCATTTGAAAGGTTTTTATGTTGCAGAAAATGTGAAATGTTCTGTGTCCGCATATGCAGATGATATAACTGTGTTTGTAACAGGTCAAGAAGATATTCAAGAAATTTGTAAGAGTCTAACTCTATTTGAAAAGGCTTCTTCTGCAAAAGTAAACTGGGGAAAAAGTGAGGGGTTTATTATGGGTGAATGGAGGAATGGTGGGATACCTCACATTCCAGGAGGATTGAAGTGGGGAACAGAAGGCATTAAAGTCTTAGGCGTCTTCTTGGGTTCAGAAAATTATAGGAAAAAGAACTGGGAAGGGATGCTGAATAAGGTGTTAGCTAAGTTGTCTAAATGGAATTGGCTATTACCTGAACTATCCTATAGGGGTAGAGTCCTGGTTATAAACAATCTGGCTGCATCCATGCTGTGGCACAAGCTGAATGTGCTAGAGCCACCTGATAAATTGATCAAGGATATACAGAGAAAGTTGGTGGATTTCTTCTGGTCAGGCCAGCACTGGATTCCTGGGCCTGCTCTGTATTTGTCAACCCAAGAAGGAGGACAAGGCCTTGTGGATATCAGAAGTCGGATCAATACTTTTCGTTTACAAGCTTTACAGAGACTGTTGTATGTAGAAGACATCGAGTGGAGTAAGGTAGCGTGTGTTTTGCTGAGGAGTACATCATGTCTTGGATACGATAAACAGTTGTTTTTAATTCGTACTAATGAACTGGATTTGAGCAATCTGACTTCTTTCTATCGCTCCATGCTACAAGCGTGGAAAATGACTTTTTCTGTAAGCAGAGGAGTTGAACATTTACAAGAATGGATTCTGGAGGAACCGTTGCTTCATAATCCATTTATTCAGGCCAAATGTTTGTCTTCAGAAAGTTTGAGGAACTGTCTGATTAGAGCTGGATGTACTAAACTTAAGAATCTTAGAGACGCAAACGGATGGAAAACTGAGGAAACATTGCAGAAGAACACTGGAATACATTCTAGGCGCGTTGTGTCTCAGGTGCTGAAGGAAGTGAATGCAGCTTTACCAGGAGTCTGCAGAGAAGCGTTAGGACTTCAACAAGAGCAAGAGGAGGAGAAAAACTGTGTGTTTCCATTGATTTTTGTGTCTGCAGCGGCATTGGAGGAGTTTAAGGAAGATAGCGGCATGATTTTGTCTTTTAAAACACCTGAATTGGGGGCGTTTCAGGACATTAGCAAAAAAGCACTTTATTCTGTGTGTGTCAAAATGTATCACTGGCGTGTTCTGGAAAAAGTCAAGACTTGGAGGTGGTCAGAATTGTTTGGGCCAGACTTTGGTGGCTGCTGGAGATCTCTGTACAAATCTCCTATAGAGAAACGTACAGCAGATTTACAGTGGCGGCTAATTCATGGTATTATAGCTACGAACAGACACGTGGCGCACCTGAATTCAGCAGTTGGGAAAAATTGTCCTTTCTGTGGAATAGAAGAAACTGTGGATCATTTATTTATTCAATGTAAGAGGTTAGGAGGTCTTTTTCGTATTTTAAAAAGTTGGTTTGAAGGCTTTGGTGTAGAATTTTCTTATAAGAATTTTATTAGCAGTATGAAATATAATTATCAAGAACGAAGGAAATTGTGTTTATTAAATTATTTATTGGGATCAGCAAAGTTAGCAATATGGAAAACAAGGAAGAACAAATTATTAGGTTCTGGTTCAGTCGATGGAGAGTGCGTTCTGAAAGGGTTGGTTGCCGCTCGAATTAAAGTTGAGTTTTCTTATTTTAAAATGGTAAATAATGTGTTAGAATTTTCAACTGTTTGGACTGTGGGAAAAGTTTTGTGTGAAATTGTAGATGAAGTGCTGATTTTATATTTTTAATGTATGTTATCGCCTGAAAAACTTGATGCAGTTAGTGAAGGTTTGGAGTCTGGAGTTAAATGGTTCGTTTAATGTTTCGATGTTTATTTATGGGCCAAAGTACTCAGTAGAAAACAAGAAGAAAGTTATTATTCTAAATTTTCTTTATGGAATGGTAAAGTTGGCAATTTGGTGTACTAGAAAAAACAAAGTTGAAGAAAGTGGGTGTATTGATCCTATTTTATTGACTAAATGTTTTGTAAAAAAAAAAAGGTTAACGGTAGAGTATGCTTTTTATAGCATTACACATAATGTTCAGTCTTTTTTTCATCTTTGGGGTTTTAATAATTTTCTGTGTGAGCCTGATGAGAATGGAAGCTTTAATCTAAACATTATCTAATGTGTATATGAATGAAAATATATGTGGAATTGTTTAATGGAGGAGTTTTAAAAAATGTTTTTGTTTTGTTTCTAACACGTTGTTTAAAAAAAAAAAAAAAAAAAAACACACCTTCTTTGGGTTTGTAAATATTTATGCAGATAAATCCCAAATGTTATTTTATTAATAAAGGGATTTTCAAATGTCAAAATGTCTCTCTCTCTCTCTGTGTGCATGTGCTGAGTGAGTGGGCGGAGCTTTGAGTGTGAGCTGGGTGTTTGGTGTGTGTCAGGTACGAGTAATCTTTTTTTCTATCTTTCCATTTCTTTATGTTTTTGTATCGTTTTTCGGGGTGATTCAAATTTAGGTATTGTTTTTTGTTTTGTTTTATTATTTGGGAGGGTAAGGAGGTGTCTAATACTCTAGGGCGTCTGCTCCCGGTTTTGTACTGGGAGCAAGGCTGGCCCAGGTAGCGGAAGGTTTGATTTTTTGACGCACCGTCATGGTGTAAAAATAGACTCAGCGGTTAGTACAGAAGACTGTAGCCTGGTTGTTGGAAAAGTGATTGGGCCTGAGAACATTCTGTCTGCGTCTCGCATGAACAGCGCTATTGTTGTGTTTGTGAAGACAGTTGATTTAGCGAATCAGTTGGTAAAAATTGGAGTAGAGCTCAATGGTATTTTTACCCAAGTGCTCCCTCTTTCTACTCCTTCAAAAAAAATGACTCTTTCTAATGTGCCGCCTTTTATTTCAAACAAAATTTTGACCAGAATGCTCTCTCGTTATGGTAAATTGGTTTCTCCTATAAAAATTATTCCAATTGGGTGCATTTGATGGTAGGGAGAGAATTTGATGGTTTATCTGTATTAAGTCATTTGACCACAACCAGTGGTGGAGTTGCCATTTTATTCTCCAAGAACTTTATTCCCTGTTCTTATCAGGTAGATGAAATTATAAAAGGTAGACTTTTAAAAGTTATAGCTTCCTTTGAAAATCTTTCTTTTGTTTTTATTTGTGTGTATGTCCCAAATAATGCATTGGAAAGAATGATTTTTTTAGAGACACTGAGTGATGTTTTATGTCATTGCAATTCAGAGGTTTTTAATTGCACTGAGCACATTTTAGATAGAAATCATGTTGAACCGCGTATGCTTTTACGAAAGCGGCTCATTCAGTTATTGAAATCACATGAGATTGTTGATGTTTGGAGAAATTTTCATGGTCATCAGAGGCAATATACATGGACTCATGCTTACGATAATTTAATTTCTTTAGCAAGGTTGGATAGGTTTTATGGTTTCAAACACCAGCTTAATTTTTTCAGACGCTGTTGAATTGTTCCAGTAAGCTTTTCTGATCATAGCTTGATACACTGTGTTGTGTCTTTGAGCTCCATTAAGCCAAAAAGTGCTTACTGGCACTTTAATAATAATTTATTATGTGATAACCATTTTAAAGATATTTTTAAAGAATTCTGGAATTCTTTTAGAACTACAAAATCTTCTTTCAAGTCTTTACAGCAGTGGTGGGACATTGCAAAAGTTCAGATTAAACAGTTGTGCCAACAATATACTTGCAATTTCACGAGAGACATAACCAGTTCAATGAAAATAATATAGAATGAATTAATAGAACTTAAGGGGGTTGCTGATACAGGAAATTTGACTAATTTTGAAATTATTAATAAAAAGAAAAATTCTTTAGCTGAACTAGACACAGTAACACAAGGAGCTCTTGTCAGATCACGTTTTCAAAACGTAGAATTGATGGATGCACCCTTCAAAATTTTTCTTTAATTTGGAGAAAAAAAATGGACAGAGAAGGTTTATTCATGCCTTACGCTTAGAAACTGGAGTCTTGTTGTCAGACCCTTCTGACATTCGAAGAAGAGCAATTTGTTTTTATAAAGAACTCACATGAACAAACTGATGGTAATGTCTTTCTTAATAATTTACCTAAGCTATCCGAAGAAGCAAATGCTGGGCTCAGTAAAGCTTTAAGTCTGGAGGAGTTGGAAAGAGCTCTCCAAAGTATGGAGTGTGGCAAAGCGCCTGGAGTAGATGGACTTCCAGTCGACTTCTACAAGTCCTTCTGGTCGGAGGTGGGTCCAGATCTGTTGGAGGTGCTTGGGGAAAGCTTAGCCAATGGGCGGCTACCCATAAGCTGCCGTAGAGCGGTTCTCACTCTGTTACCAAAGAAGGGAGATCTAAATGGTAGATCTAAACTCTCGTGAGTTTGCTGTGCAGTGATTATAAAATGCTCTCAAAGGTTTTGGCTAATAGATTGGGTGAAGTTTTGGAACAAGTTATCCATCCTGACCAGACATATTGTGTACCTGGTAGACGAATTTCTGATAACATTTCTTTTATTAGAGATGTTTTGGATTTAGGTTGGAGTTTCAATTTAGATTTTGGTTCTAGTGTCAATAGATCAAGAAAAGGCTTTCGACCGAGTTGAGCATAATTATTTATGGAATGTTTTAGCAGCATTTAGCAGCATTTGGTTTTAAACCTGGTTTTGTACTGTGAATTATATTGAAAGTCAATATAAGTCAATATATAAGAACCACAAATAAAAGGTAATAAAGTAATCTCTTTATAGTTCTTTCATTAAGATCTATAACGATTACTAATGTACGTTAATGAATTAATCTTTTACGTTTGTCATAATTTGGCCTTGGTTGCATATGTTTTATTACTTATTAGAAATGTGACCATTATCATTACTGATACGTCTCATAAATAGATGTATTGGGGAATTTAGCTATAACAGTGGCATAACCTGAATTTTAATGCATGAAGCGTCCGAAGGAAACAGTTCTCGGTTCAGTGTACTGGTGATCCGAAAACCGATGCAACCGGATCTTGACTTGAGAACGAGTCAGTCGTTTGTTCGTTATCTGGCTCGGCTCAGTGTTTATCTTCAGTTCTCTCTTCACAGCAGTTCAGTCAGTGTACTGTTTTAGTAAATGAATTACTCCGGGATATTGGTTTGTTTGAACTCAGAGGGAGTGTCAGCCACATTAAAAAAGTTAACCGTTTAAGTATTTTGTGGATTAATGCGTATTAGACATGCGAACCGTTTAAAACGATTCAGTTCGATTTGGTGAACTGGTTCAATCGAACGATTCGTTCGCGAACCGGACACTATCGTTCACAGCTTAGTGCCATTGTCTTGGCAAACCTTATTTTCTGTAAATGCAACACATTTTAGACTGTTTCAATTAAATTTAATTAGACGACTGGATTGTGTAAACAACACAATTTAATTTTATTATATATCAGATATTAATGTAGCACAGATATGCGTATGATTCATATATAGCAAATGTATAATGAATAAGATACATAATATTTGTATACAAGTTCATATTTTCTGTGCAAAAATAAATATGTATTGAACAAAATTTACCTCTATTTATTTTAGTACTGACTTGACTTGAAACTTATCAGGACTCGACTTGACTTGCTTGATTTATCTGAACTGTGACTTGAGACTTGTCTCGAGACTTGATGATTAAGACTTGAGACTTGCTTGGACTTGACCATGTGTGACTTGTCCCCACCTCTGTTGAAAGTTAATGGTGACTTGTGCGATCCTTTTAAAGTTTTTAGAGGTGTTAGACAAGGGTGTGCCTTGTCTGGTATGCTCTATGCTTTGTCAATAGAGCCTCTTTTAAACAAGTTAAGAACAGATTTGCATGGAGTGTATATTTCAAATTGTTTAAATGTGCTTAAATTATCAGCATATGCATAAGCATAAGATTTTAATTAATTGTCAGAAAGATGTGGATTTGTTGATCAAAATATTAAAAGATTTTAAAAAGTGTTCTTCTGCGAAGGTAAATTGGTTAAAAAGTGAAGCGATACGGGTTGGGAGATGGTTAAGTGGAGAACCAAACCTCCCAGATGGTTTAACCTGGACTAAGGAAGGGTTTAAATACCTTGGAGTGTTTTAGGAAGTGAAAGTATGGTACAAAAAAACTTTGAAGAAGTTGTTGAAAAAATAAAAGGTCGCCTCAATAAATGGAAATATTTGCTTCCAAAAATGACATAGAGGACGCACATTGATTACTAATAATTTGGTAGCATCTTCTCTCTGGCATCGCTTAATTTGTGTTGATACTCCACCAGATCTTCTGTTTCAAATTCTGTCAATTTTAATTAATTTTTTTTGGGGATAAGCTGCACTGGGTTTCAAAAGCTGTTTTGTATTTGCCAAAAGAAGAAGGAGGGCATGGACTCATACATTTACAGAGCAGAACAGCAGCTTTCAGACTCCAGTTTGCACAGAGAGTTTTAACTGGACCAGTGGACTCAAGCTGGAAATCCATAGCTTCTGCAGTTCTTCAGAAGTTTGAAGGATTAGGTCTGGACAAGGCTTTGTTCTGGTTGAATCATAAAGTAGATACACCCTGGCGTACCATCCTACAGATGGGAGAGGGCACAAAACCAGAATGGAGAGCTCTGTACCAGTCACCATTAACTAAGAAAATTGGCGATTTACAGTGGAGAATATTACATGGGGCAGTCACAGTTAATGCTTTTATTTCAGTTTTAAACCCTGGTGTTAGTCATGGTTGTCCTTTTTGTTTGATGAGAGAGACTGTGTTCCATGCATTTATGCAATGTTTTAGACTGAAGTCATTGTTTATTGTTCTACAGAATTTATTTGTTTGTTTTGGTGAATCTTTTTCTGTTGGAGTTTTTATTTGTGGTTTTAAGCATGTTAGGAGACACCGTTTTCGGTATCAACTTCTGAATTTTTTGCTAGGCCAAACTAAAATGGCTATATATAATACCAGGAAACATAAAATTGAACGAGACACAAGTTATAATTTAGAGGCAGTGTTATTTAATTCAGTGAAATCTAGAATTTTAATTGATTTTCGATATTTTAAAACTATGAATGACCTTGTTTCTTTTGATCAGATTTGGTGCAATAAGGGGGCTTTGTGTGTAATTATTGATGATAATCTGCATTTTTCATCCCTCTTAAGATAATTGTGTCTTGTCTGTTCTGATTTTATTTTAACAGTGTGTTGAATGACTGGACAATGTTTTTTTTTGTAATAAATGGATTTGAAATATCAAAATCTCTCTCTCTCTCTCTCTCTCTCTGTATCTCTCTCTCTCTCAGCACACAGATCTGTGTCAGTACATGGACAAACACCCCGGTGGCCTCCATCCAGACAACATCAGGGTGAGTGAGACTCCGCTGCTCTTGTGTGGGATTTCGTGGTGAAACGGCTCTGCTCATGCATGTTTTACCAGAGAATCCAGAAACTCTTCTTGAAGCGTCTGATGCATATTTGGGCACAAAACCCAGATTGGCAAGCTTTGTGCAACAGGTTTTTATATTTGTGATAATAAAAAAGAAACGTGCTCTGAAATATACATGTGAATAGGCTGGAAAACATATTTTAGATTATATATATATATATATATATATATATATTTTTTTTTTTTGTCATGGCCAATTACGATACCGATTTTTTACAAGCAAACTGGAGCGATACCGATACCGATTTCCAATTTTTTTTAAAATCTTTTAAGCAACAAACAAGAAAGAAGGGAAGTATGCATAAACAAGATGTTTATTGGCTATTGAAAACAATAACTGTAACCATCTGAAATTAACTTTTTTTTTTTTTTTTACTTGAGCCAATGAAAAATAAATAACTTATTGTCTCAAGTAAAAAAATATAGATGTGAATCATTACCCTAAAATGTTTTAATTGGATAAATGAAACAGTTTTTTTCAGTGTGCTACAGCAGGTGATTTTTAAATCAAATTAAGTTAATCTATTTTTAATGTTAAATAAAAATAATCATCCTAATGCAGAACTGACGTTTATTTCTGGCTTTTCAAACGTGTATGCAAGTTCTAATTTACAAAAAAAAAAAAAAAAGTCAGTTTTGTCACAGTTTAGTCCGTTTCGTTTCTCATCCAACACGTGAGAAGTTGATCTGAACATCTCTTCACGGTCTACTCGTGTTCAGGGTACGGACCGGTACAGTATAGGCTCGCGCAGCTTTAGTGCGCGCAGAAAAGGGACTCTTATTTGTGCGCCAGTACAACAACTGCTGATCGCTTCCTGCTATCTGTGCCTCAGACATGAAGCTCTGCATTTCCAGTACTGATCGGCTGCCCGTGTCCTGCACACAGATTTCGAAATACTCTTCCACACAAATGACATAGCGAACGATTACAATGTAGTCTCTGCACGCAAGCGCACTTCCGGAAAAAATCGACCGAAAAATGAACAAAAACCGGCCGATTTATGGCCGGTTAACCGGGGCATCCCTACTATATGTATATAATTTTTTATTTTAATTCATTTTATGAAATTTTACATTTCAATTTAATTTTATAATATTTTATTCTACTTCTTATTATATTTTAATTTTATTATATTTTGTTTTATTCCATTTCATTTTATTATATTTTATTACTTTTCATTAAATTAAAGTAAATGTTATTTTATTCTACTTTATTTTATTTTATATTTATATTTAATCTAATTTCATTCAATTTTAATTTTTTTTAATTGTATTACATTTTATTATACTTTTTTATTCTATTTTATTGTATTCGTTGTATTCTATTTTATTTTATCATTTTTTATTTAATCAAATTAAATTGTATTTTATTAAATTAAAATTGTATTTTATTCTACTTTATTTTATTTGATTCTCTATTTTATTCTTTTTAATTTAATTTAATTTAATTTAATTTAATTTAAATTTAATTTAATTTTATTCAATTGTAATTTTATTTTATTCTCTATTTTATTCTTTTTAATTTAATTTAATTTTAATTTTATTCAAATTTAATTTCATTTAATTTCATTTTAGACCTAGTACACAACCTAGAACTAGTTTCATATCGCATATTTAAAGTTTGTTTTTGTTTTTTGTTTTCTTAGCATTTTAGATTTTTCATATGTTTCAGATTTATTCTCCTCTAAATGTCATTGTTGGCTTCATCAGCTTCTTTTAGTTCCTTTTCTTGTCCAGAATATGCTACAGTGACACTGTGTAGTTTATGCTTCAGATTGTGACATGAAGATTTTGAAACACATGAAGTATTTCATCCCTTTTTGGCTAAAGACCTTCCAGTCTCTTTGCTTCCTGTCTGAAGTGTTGTGTGGTCAGAAGTAGAGCAGGAGTCGTGTGAGTTTGGCTCTCGTTTCTGTCCGTCTGTAATGAAGCTCTCTGTCCGTGTGTAATTGAGCAGGGAGACCACACACTCACAGTAAGTGTGTTTTCTTGAGATCTGAAGGAAGAAATCAGCAGAAGAACAGACGTATGATTACAGCTGAGGTTTGTGGGATGTTTAATCTGCAGAGGCATTATATAATACAGTACCAGATTTTCCAGAATATAATTGAGTTTTTCTTTTATCTGAAATGTACTTTGACACATATTTGAATGATTCTTTTATAATGCAGTAAACATCAAGCATGCTAAACATGTTCAAATCCACAGATCTGGAATTTGTTGTGAATTTAGGGAGCTAACATACATTGTTATAGTGTTTTTAATGTTTTATTTATTGGTACTTTACATTATCACGAATTAAATGCAGATGAAAATCCGTTTGTTTTTTTATGTATAACATTTACAAAAACTATTTATTGTTTTGTTTTATTATTATTAATACATAATGTAAATTAATTTAAAATAATAAATATATATAAAAATGTTTAATTTAATAATAAATTTAATTGTTTGATTTAATTAGAAATAATTTAAATGAAAAAACTGTATTATTTTACAAATAATGTAGTAATTTTTTTTTTTTTAAATGGTGCATTGGCAAATAGCTGATGGAAATGATGGTATCCCGAGTGAAATTTGGGTATCAATTCATGCATTTCCTATGAATCGAACCCATGACCTTATCGTTGCAAGCATCTTGATCTACTGTTTGTGCTTATAAGAGAAATTCTCAATAAGAAACAACATCCCCATGCCATTACTACTCAATTTGATTGTTTTCATGACAAAAATGGTAAGTAAAATAGTTGGAGAAATGAGAAAAGTTGTGTTTTTACTTGATATATTTGACATAAATGGACGAGTTTTTATTTGGTTAAAATTCTCCTTGAAATCACTTATAAAGTCAATGTGTTGGTAGAACGTTGCAGTGAAAGAGCAGTGAGCTGGTAATTCTTGGTGTGATTGAGTGAATGAGGCCAGCGAGCAGAAGTTGCTTATGTAATTCATCAGCTTTTTGTCACTGTGGATTTACATAAATAAAGTATTTATCCCATTCGCTCCCTCATTGAGATTCACTCCAGTGGAGAAATCATGATAAATGACAAGCCAGATGTACGTTGGGATCTGTTTCCTGAGGCTTGGGATTTTGTCACATCATCTCACAATGACACAGTATGGAGAAAATCAGGACAGGCTGCACTTTACATGGCTTTCACAACCTTTAGAGAACATTTCTGAGCAGAATTCCTCTGTAGATGCAGGCTAATGAGGACATCCATTTGGTATCTTTAATGCCAAAATATCAGGATATTAAGTAAAGATCATGTTCCATGAAGATATTTAGTAAATCTCCTACCATAAATATATCAAAACGTAATGTTTGATTAGTAATATGCATTGCTAAGAACTTTATTTGAACAACTTTAAAGATGATTTTCTCAATATTTATATTTATTTTTTGCTGCCTCAGATTCCAGATTTTCAAATATTGTCCTCCTAACAAACCAGACATCAATGGAGAGATGATTTACATAAAAAAATAAATAAATACAATTAAATACATACAAAAATATGTTTATATAATATTGTGAAAGTAATATATAATAATCTGTAAGACCGTATATTTTGTATTCATTGTAAATGTATAATTATTGCTATATCCACATAATGTTTATTTTATTGTGGTTTTTGTTTTATATTTAAATTTCGGCTAAATGCAGACTGCACTTCTTTGTTTCTGTACTTATACTCTGCTAAAAGACATTGAAGTTAAATCTAATCAAATCTTAATTATCTTAAAATCCTTGAAACGTTTCACTTTTTTACTGAGATATTGGCACTGTGTATCTTGAATATGTGTGTATTTTGTCTTGCTGCACTGGCAGATCATGTATTTTTAGACCAAATACACAGATAAAAAAAAACAGTCTATGAAAATAAGTCTTAGTGTCTAAAGCAGTGTTACTTCACTAGTGAATTCATCTTGTTTTGAGGATTATTTTGACATCAAAAACTAGACCATAATACAAATGCAAATATGAGTTTCACAGTCTAGTGGCAGGATAAGCATCTTTAATGTACTGATTAAATAAATTATGAGTTGAGGAGTATTTAATGCATCTTCTGCTCACTTGAGTTCTGTTTGTTACACAAGATCTTGTTTTTAGTGTCTTAATGATTTCTGGAGCGCTCGTATATTAACGACAGACTCGCCACATCCCCTAGCATCAACTCATCAGAGCCAGAATGGACGCTAAGTGGAGATTAGCTGCCGCAGTCACGAACAAACACAAGAGTTGGCGTTTTAATTTCGCCCATTAGCTGGAGCTGATTCATGCTCTCAGATCCACGTTGATAATAGCCATTAGACCCTCGGCCCTTGGTTGGATGGGATTAGCATGTGAAAGGCAGCGCTCTGGGCACTAGCGGCTAATGTAATTACTGGTCAAGCTGCAGAGAGACAGGACCCCATTCTGGGCGGCCATCCAAAACAGACCTTCTGCTCATATGCTGCTCTCGCTCCAGAAATAACACCAGATCTTCAGGCCTTGACCCATTAGGCTGCTTTAATGAAAATGTTAAATTAATTAATTGATTCTAGGGATGCAATGATACCATTTTTTCAGAACCAATCTGATCACACAGTTCTTGAGATGATCAACTCTTAAACCATCTGAAGAAACAAACAAAGCCTTACATTTAGAGACACAGTCAGTGACATAAGTTGTTGTGCAGTTGCACTAATGGTCCATCAGTCTGAGCAATTACAAATAATGCCATAAACTATATAGACGTCACATTCAGGAAGACGGGACTATCATGTTGCAATGCATCAGAAGTTATTCGATCTAAGTGAGGGTTTTTTGCTGTCAGAGGCTCGCTAACATTTCTATAGCCTTCAAAATGCAATCACAATCTGGATACTGTCTTCACATTGCGGGTTTGTTTGGTCCTGAATAATCGTTTTGTTTATTTTTGATAAAATAGTCAAAATGTAATATGTTTGAACGAAAAACTAATTGTATCTGATCAGCAAATTCTCATTAATTCTTGAAAAATTTAAAGAATGTGTTCAATGTTATTACTACATTTTCACCTTGTGTATTAATTCAAATTATATATATATATATGTGTGTGTGTGTGTGTGTGTGTGCGTGCGTTTGTGTGTTTGAAATCTCTATGAATACATAATCATTAATAGAAAAGGAATGGAATTCCTTTGAATTTGTAACTGTCCAGATTTATGAAACCTACATATTTATTTCTAACAAAACATAAAAATATACATATTACTCTGAAACGTTTTTTTGAGACTAAATACATTAATTTTACTTGCTTAAACTTTCACTTCAGTTGGAAAAAGTGATCAGTTTGTCATGCCGCAATGGTTTATCAATATGTGTATATATTCTTTCTTATGAAAAAAAATCAGTCCAAAAGTGTGTGAGATATGAGGAAATTGCTAGTGTTATGACACTAATATAACTTAATAGATAATTTTACAAAATATTTTTGACACCAAATATACTCCATACATACCTGGATAAAAATGACCTGAACATTAAACGTCACTTTTTTTTTTTTTAAAGGTTATATCTCTTGAAAAATAATAGAAAAAAATATAAGGAAGATGCTAGTGTTTTGACACTAATATAACTTAAAAGATAATTTTAGAAAAAATTTTGACACTAAATATACTCCATACATACTCAGATCAAAATGACCCGGACATGAAACGTTACTTTTTTTTTTTTTTTTTTTTTTTTAAAGGTTATATCTCTTGAAAAATAATAATAAAAAATCTCTTCCAGACCTGAATGAATCGTGAGGGATCTTATATGTTATGTTTGTGACTGACTGCAGTTTGACAATATGAAGCAGGTGAAAGTCTTGCTGTAATCTCAGAGATGGAGGTGTGGAGTGAGCAGGGCTTTTGATGAGAATCTGTGAGATCTTCCCTTGGACTCGTGAGACTTCTGAATGTAAGGAGAGCAGATGTGGTCCATTGATACGGCACATTAAAAACCACAGCGCTCCTCTAAACCAGGAGTCGCTCTGACTCTCCAGCAGATGAGAGACCCTCGGCTCATTTAGCAGCCAGCCTGCTTCATCCAACACAAACCATGAAATCAAACACTCGGTTCCTCTTTGATGCTGGATTTGATCCACTGTAGGCCTATAAAGTGACAGATAATCGGCCGTTATTGCAAATAAGACTAGAATACAGGTCCCCAGTCAGCAGAAATGATCATTTGGTCTTTTGTTTGTATTTAAGTCTAGCAGTTTAATGATTCAGAAAGTGTGCTGTCAGGAGTTTCTGAGTGTTGGGTGGTTGCTGAAGTGCACAGAAAGCTGTCAAAATAATGTTTGAAAAAAAACAATAAATTAAGACTTCCATAAATTTTATAATATTGCTATTGTTCTGTAAAATAATAATAATAATAATTATTATTATTATTAAATACCTTGTTATTTATAGTTATTTGTTACATTTTTGTAATTTAATCAAATGTAAATGTTAACAACAACTATACAATAATAATAATATTTTCTTACAATAGTATTTTATTATAGTAATTAGTTACATTATTAATACTATTATTACTTGCTTCTTTGTTTGACAAAAAAATCATCATAATAATTTGTTTATTTTTATAATTTAATAAATATATGTTAACAGCCAAATTTGTTAGATTTTATTGTACAATAGTAATTTAATTATAATAATTAAATTTTATTATTTTTTTAAATTATAATTTATAATTTTTTACTGTACAGTGTTATTTTATTATTATAAATATATAAATATTTTATTTTACTGTACAATACTATTATAGTATTTTTTTAAATATATATTTTTACTATTATTATTATTTTTGTCATATTTCTTTTTTACCTGTTTTATCATCCAGCAGATGTGTGTAACTAGCACTAAAGATGCACGAGACAGCTAAGGCTCATAATCAAACACCCATATGAGCTCATATGTTAATATAACATCATTTGTGTAATTATTGATGAAGTCTTAAAACAGATCATTAGTCAGATATGAAGAAACGTCTATGCACATGATAAATCACGCAGTCGTTAATGTGTTTCCAGAATGCATCATCTGTTTGCTGAATCCTCGGACGGTTTGTACTGTAGTATTAATTCTCATCACAGCATCTACGCTTTTATAATGAAATCACATCCGGCCTCGAGACAGGATCTTTATTTCAAGGCAGTAGTGAAGGCATGAGCTTCGAGCGTCTCAAGCGTTTGGGTTTTATTACGATTCCTCTTTATCCTCAGACGCAGCAGAACTGAAGACTAAACCCTGAAGGTCCAGGAAAGTGTGTCTGAGTTTCTGCTGATTCTTCAGTCTCTGTAACTTCAGTCCATCTTCTTTCATCTGCAGATTCGGCCCTGGGCGTTCAGCTGACCCTGCTTTTGTCCTCTTATCTCTCTTTATATTTTAAGATGTGAATAAATAGCACAATTGTCTGATTGGTATGCTGTGATGAATCCGCTTGATTTGTGTTTTGAATGATGTATGGATTGGCAGGTGATTCTTAAACATGACTCTTGTGTTTCCACAGCTCTTCCTGTTCCAGTTACTGAGGGGTTTGTCTTACATCCATCAGCGCTACATCCTTCACCGAGATCTGAAGCCACAGAACCTGCTCATCAGCGACAGCGGAGAACTCAAACTGGCCGACTTCGGTGAGATCTCCTGCTGCTCACATCAGATCTCACACTGACTCTCATTCACTAATCACTACGATCCGCACTTCCTTATTACATGTGTTTACCAATTCAAATTAAACATGACTCCTTTGTTTAAAAGTAACTCTGATGGATAAACAATACTGATTAAAAAAAAAACTAAATTGTTATAAAATTAGTTATATTCAGCCTTAGGAAGATTTTCCGCATCACTGGATATTTCTGCTGTGAGTGTGAAATAACTTAAAATTATATTTTAGTTGTTTAAGTCAAGAAACTTAAACTCAGTTCAAGTAGGAAAATACAGTAATAATGTAGTGAATATAACTAAGGCATGTAGTGATAGTCATTAAAGCTCGGACTGTATCTTCATGGTGTTTGGTTTTGGCCTGTTCTTCATTTATATGTGTGTTTGGATCAGTTTGACTCATACTGGCACTGCTGCTTTTGTTTGATTGCAGCAGCAGTTTGATACTGTGATACCAGTGTGTGTGTGTGTGTGTGTCACCATATGTCCAGTCTCCTGTCACAAGGGCATTATGGGTAGACACAGACACACATGGCTGCACTGACTGCTTTCCAGAGGCCTGTTGTGAGTCTGGACCAGCAGCTGAACACACGACACACACGTGTTTGACCAGCAGCAGAAGACTAGTTAGTGATGGTTAAACTGGTTATAGTTCAGTTCACTGTTTCATGTTTAAAAAAAAAAAAAAAAAAAAAAAAAAAATATATATATATATATATATAATTATTTTTTAAATAACATTTATTTCTTTTTTATGTCAACTTAGTTTGTTCATTCTTTAGCTCTATTTCTTTTAATTTTAACAGTACTGTAAACCGAATTAAATCTTTTTTTTTAAACATAATAAAGTATTTTTTATATTTTGCAATAAACTTTAAATATTGCATAATGTATTTTATATATAAACTTTAGTATTAATTTATTAAATATTTAAATAGAAGTTTAAAGTTTATTGCAGAATTTTTTTTACTTTTATACTACTTCCTGTAGTAATACAATTAACCGTAGTTCTGTATCACTCCATTAATCACAGTGCATTATGAGATGAGCTGCTCATTCTATTAATTTAACCGTGTGTTTTTTAGTATATTTTTGTCAAATTTTGGTTTCCGTCCAGATGTTTATGAATGCTTCTGCGGTCATAATGGAGAAAACGACCAGAAAAAACTTCAGTAAAAAGCTGTGAGAGAAATAGAGAAAGAAGAGTCAGAGAGAGACGCACAGACGAACACAACACGCACAGAAACAGAGACAGACTGACCAACAGACTCTCACTCACACACCTGCTGCGATGCTGATTCTTACACTCAATTACACACACACACACACACACACACACACTGACACACACACACACACACACACACACTGACACACACACACACACACACACACACACACACACTGACACACACACACACACACACACACACACACACACACACACTGACACACACACACACACACACACACACACACACACACACTGACACACACACACACACACTGACACACACACACACACACACACACACTGACACACACTGACACACACACACACACTGACACACACACACACACACACACACACACACACACACACACTGACACACACACACACACTGACACACACACACACACACACACACACACACACACTGACACACACACACACACACACACACACACACACACACACTGACACACACACACACACTGACACACACACACACACACACACACACACACACACACACACACTGACACACACACACACACACACACACACACACACACACACACACTGACACACACACACACACACACACACACACACACACTGACACACACACACACACTGACACACACACACACTGACACACACACACTGACACACACACACACACACACACACACACACACACACTGACACACACACACACTGACACACACACACACACACACACACTGACACACACACACACACACACACACTGACACACACACACACACACACACACACACTGACACACAAACACACACACACACACTGACACACACACACACTGACACACACACACACACACACACACACTGACACACACACACACACTGACACACACACACACACACACACACGCGCGCACACACACGCACAGACAGACACACACACACACACGCACGCACGCACGCACACACACACACACTGACACACACACACACACACACACACACACACACTGACACACACACACACTGACACACACACACACTGACACACACACACACACACACTGACACACACACACACACACACACACACTGAAACAGACACACACACACACACACACTGACACACACACGCACAGACAGACACACACACACACACGCACGCACGCACACACACACACACACACACACACACACATACACAGAGGCTCAGTGTATTTTGTGTGTCTCTGTGGTCTCTAACAGCTGCTGAAGGGCTGGTTTGGGTCAGTTGGGCTGCAGCATATGGTGTGTTTCTCTGGCTGGTTAATATTTTGAGAAAAAAGTCAAAAAAGCTGTATTTTTAAGGATGTGTTGTTGTGTTTTGGCGTATCGTGGCATTAGGAGAGTCATCATCACATTGCATGCAGATGATCTTCTGTGTGGATTAAACCGTGTCAGATATATGTGTTGTGTTTACACTGAAACACAGTCAATCACATCTGCTGGTTACTTTGATAAAGCAGGAACTGATGAGAATCTGTTCTGACGGCTCGTTCACTTCTTGATAAGGGACTTAATCAGTTCTGCATATGAAAAGATGACTCTAATAGACAGCGTCTGGATTCATCACAAAACATAAATTACCTGCCAAACTGTCTGGAATTGAAGGCCAAAAATTTGTAAAAATGAGCCGCTCTGTAATGAAACTCAGACGCTGGAGAGATTGTTATTAAATCCCTGTTTGATAGTTATGTTAGCACAGATATCACACAGAAGCTGCTTCAAACATGCTGTCTACTGCCTTCATAGGCTGCTAACTTTCAAGGCAGCATCTAAACTAAAATAGAAGCTTATTTGTGTGTAACCTAGAATAGATCAGACTCCTCAAGTGTGTGATTCTGAGTGCCCTACATAGACAGCATCTCCGAGTCAACGCACACAGAGAATTACAGTTGGCTCCATCAATCAGTGCTGATGCTTGCATAATATTCTAAGAATTTTCAAATACAACAATTATATTTTATATGTTTAATTATCAAGATGATTGTGCATTTTTTTTTATTGTTACTATATAGTGCATTTTTGCTAAATTACATTTGTATATTTTTCTATATGTTAAATATTACTTATTTATATTATTAAAAAAATCTAATATACCAATATGATAGCATACATTTAATATACATGAAAGTTGAATATATATATATATATATCTTCTCAACTATCATGATAATTTAACATATGCATAAATATACAAAAGTAATATCATAAAATATACATGAAAAAAAATAAAAAAATATAACAATAGTTGTTTTATTATATTAATTTGTGTATTTTTTCTGTTAAAGTATCAGAATTTTTGCTGAATTTGTTCATTAAACACTGCATATGAACATAAAAATACACAACTATTATTATACACACACAAACATCAAACATCCTAATATTTTACATGTATAAAACATATGCAAATAATATAATAAATATACAACAATCATGATTAAAAATAAAAATGTACAAATATATTTTCAAAAAACTATTATCTATTATGATATTATCCTCTATTATTATCTATATTATATTATATTATTATTATTATTATTATTATTATTATTATTATTATTATTATACTATATTATTATCTTTCCAAAAATCCATCTTTTTGCAACCCTAATATTATACATCTGTTTGATAAAATATGATAATTGTTTATTTTTATGATCTATTTGTATTTTCTGTATGTTACAATGTTGTAATAGTTGCATTTTTTTCATATATTTTAACATATATACAAATATAATATCGTAAATATATACAAATATCCTTGTATTTTAGCATATACAGATTTTAAAATATTGACTTTGTTTTCCTCCAAAACATAATTTAATTTCATAATGTTCCTGAAACATGCAGATGGCTCTTCAATGTTCTTAAAATGCCAACTGTTCGAACATTTTTGGGCACCACTGTATAACTACGGTATATACAAATTATATCAATCATTTTCTGTTCTTTTTGAGTTTTATCCCATGACTGTCACTGTGATATTTACACTGATGCATATGTCAGATGATTTCATTCAAAGTGATATGTTTATGAACTCGTGTGTGTGTGTGTTTGTGTGTGTGTGTGTGTGTGTGTCGTGCAGGTCTGGCCCGAGCGAAGTCGGTCCCCAGTCACACGTACTCTAACGAGGTGGTGACGCTCTGGTATCGTCCTCCAGACGTGCTCCTGGGATCCACAGATTACTCCACCTGTCTGGACATGTGGTGAGTCTCCATCATCTCCATCATCTCTGCATCCATCAGACTCAAAACCACATCCTCTGCTCCCACACTGCAGCTCAGCATCACACTGTGTAGTGCACTTAAAAGGTCAGACCCATGCAACTCACCAATGCACTGCAAAAAGCATTTTTTCTCGTTTTGCAGTTAAAGTATCTAAATGTCCTGCAAATAAAACATTAGAAATAAAATGAATGTCATAGTGCATGCATCTCACTATAATATAGTGCTCTAAGACAGTGGGAGGAAAAATAGTTGTATACATTTTTAAAGATGTTTAAACATTCTTAAAACAAAACTTCAGAGACGAAATGACACCAGATTGTATTACAAAAAAATTAGAGACAATGTAATGATGTTCATGCACTTTGACGGCAGAATGAGAAATACATAAATGTATATTTTCAACTCTTTCCCCGCCGTTGACATTTTTACGTCTTTTCGTGTTTTCACTGTTATACACTTGGGGGCGCTATTACACATCACACATCTTCTGAACGAGTACAAAACCTCCCGAACACAAACACACGTGAACAGGACGGAGAAACAAGCAATCTCTTATGTAAACAGTTATCACATCATTATTAGTATTATTAGCATATTAAAGCATATTAAAATAATGCGATCATCAGCAATAGACAGCATATAAATGAAACCTGCATAAAGTTACAGAGTAAATGTTGATCTAGCAAGTGGTATATGTCTGTGCAAGCTTTGGAGGTGTTGGTGGAAGCGATTCACTGGATTTATGCTACGATAATCATACTGAATATAATCCAGAAGTAGTTTTTGATAAAAAAAGAGATTTTCTCAAAATCTCAAAACCTAACTATTTTTAAGTCTTTAAAAAAAAAAAGAATGCTTTAAGCTAGAATAAAACTTTTTTTTTTTTTTTTAAGTAGCGGATTTTGGTTTATTTGAATATTCAAATATTCAATTCAATTCAATTCAATTCAAGTTTATTTGTATAGCGCTTTTTACAATACAAATCATTACAAAGCAACTTTACAGAAAATTATGTTTCTACAATATTTAGTAGTAGCTAGTAGTTTGTGCACGTTTGACAGGATTTTAGAAAAATAAAAATAATAATAATAATACAAGACGTAGTCAGCTAGATGATGAACTATCAATATTATTAATTAATAGTAATTATAGGATGCAGTCACACATGTAGCAATAATTGTTAGTTCTGTTTGTTGATTCAAGGTTAGCATCATCTGGGGTTCTCTGAGGGTCAGCATCATCTCTTCTCAGGTGTTCTGGATCCAGACTGGAGCTTGTGTAAATCCTAGTTACATCCCGTGGCAAAACATAGAAACAAAATAGAGACATCATTAGCATAGCTGCTGATCCAACAAAGTAAAATTAGTTTAACCCAAGCTAAAGAATAAAAATGCAGATGCAACTACACTCACAATTTAAGAGATACATTATTCGAATGCTTGGCGAAAGAGATGCGTTTTTAATCTAGATTTAAACAGAGAGAGTGTGTCTGAACCCCGAACATTATCAGGAAGGCTATTCCAGAGTTTGGGAGCCAAATGTGAAAAAGCTCTACCTCCTTTAGTGGACTTAAAGGAAAAGTCCAGCGTTTTGTGACCTTAGGGTGCGTGATGGGTTGTAGCGTGGTAGAAGGCTAGTTAGGTACGCAGGAGCTAAACCATTTAGGGCCTTATAGGTAAGTAATGATAATTTGTAACTGATACAGAACTTAATAGGTAGCCAGTGCAGAGACTGTAAAATTGGGGTAATATGATCATATTTTCTTGACCTGGTAAGGACTCTAGCTGCTGCATTTTGGACTACCTGTAGCTTGTTTATTGAAGAAGCAGGACAACCACCTAGAAGTGCATTACAATAGTCCAGTCTAGAGGTCATGAAAGCATGAACTAGCTTTTCTGCATCAGAAACAGATAACATGTTTCGTAGCTTGGCAATGTTTCTAAGATGGAAGAATGTAGAGGAAGTAACAGTACATCCGTCTAGTTGCAGATTGTAATCTACAAGATTCTGTGTGGTGTTTTTTGGTCCAATAATTAATATCTCTGTCTTATCCGAATTTAATTGGAGAAAATTATTTGTCATCCAATCTTTTACATTTTTAACACACTCTGTTAGCTTAGATAATTGGGAAGTTTCATCTGGTCTCGTTGAAATATATAGCTGAGTATCATCAGCATAACAGTGGAAGCTAATTCCGTATTTTCTAATAATATTACCAAGGGGCAACATGTATATTGAAAATAGAAGGGGACCTAGGACGGATCCTTGTGGCACTCCATATTTTACTGATGATAAATGAGATGACACCCCATTTAAGTAAACAAAATGGTACCGATCGGACAGGTAGGATCTAAACCATCTTAGAGCCTGCCCTTGAATACCTGTATAGTTTTGTAATCGATCTATGAGTATGTCATGATCTATGGTGTCAAACGCAGCACTAAGATCAAGTAAGACTAGAAATGAGATGCAGCCTTGATCTGACGCAAGAAGCAGGTCATTTGTAATTTTAACAAGTGCAGTTTCTGTGCTATGGTGGGGCCTAAAACCTGACTGAAATTCTTCATACAGATCATACAGATATTCATACAGTAAAATATACTGAAAGCCATCAAATTTGAGTGAAAATCATCAAAATCGCTGGCGGTGGCTGGCAACATTTTTCAAAAATGCTGGCGGGGAAAGAATTAATAAATACTTTTTTTTTTCTTTTGCTTTTTTTTTTACGTCCTTGAAATAAAACCAGAGGAAGAATGTCACAAGATTATTTTCAGAGAAATCAAATATATTATATATATATATATAAACAGATAAACTTTAAAATATATATCAAATGTTTTTTCTTTATTCTGTTTAGTTGCAGTTTTTCTGTCCTGAGCATTTCTCTCGTTCTCTCTCGTTCTCTCTGTGTGACTCGATGCTGAGCGCAGTGGAGCATTGCACTGTTTTCCTCTCTTGAGTGGCTGTTTCACAGATGCTGCACAAATCAGCAGTCATTAGAATCGCAGCCAGCCATGCTGTGTGTGTGTGTGTGTGTGTCGGTCCAGAAGACCTTCACGCTCTCGTGTCTCAGTGGATAAGCAGAATGCCATTCAAATGTCATAAAAATGTCACGTAATCTTAGATTGAAAACTAAATAAAGGTGAAATTATGTGGATTTGAAATTTCAGACTAGTGCAACTGAGAGTGTGATAATGTCAGAGTATGGTAATGACAATTGAAATGGTTATGCACATGGATAAAATCTTATCATATGTCATATTGCATCATAAATCATATTCAAATAAGGTGAGAATCAAACCTTAAATTAAACCTCAGTGTCCTGCAGCGCATAGTAATATGCTAACAACCACTCTCCATAACAAACAGATGAAATGTAAATTAAATCCACATCATATGTTTGATATAACTGTGATATTAAACATGCAGATTGTCTTTGAGTATTGCATGCAAATGGAAAGACACTACAGTATTATATTTTTGACTAATATATACTTCCATAATTCCACAGCTAATCAATCCTAGACATACATTATTTTAGAAATGATGGGTTTAAATATGCAAAAGAGGCATTATTTAATTAAATACGCACCAATTTGCATACATTTCCACAACATAAATCTGTTACACTAAAATAAGTCGGACTCAAAATTGTTTGATTTTGTTAGTTAAAGGTTTTGGATTTCTGTTTTTATCACTGCATAAATAAATTCTCGCCACGTTTTTAGGAATAAAATGTTGCTATAAAATCAGACAAATTATATATGAACATACCCCACAGTAAGAACATCCAGAATATAAACAGGAATAAACCTGAGAAGTAAAAAAGAACCTCACTGCCTTTTAAAGATATGTGTTAGACTTTAAATGTGTTATTGTTGCTGTGTAATTATATGTTTAAGTACTAAGTAATATTAATTGATTACATGTACTTACTATATGGTTAGGGTTAGGATATACTGTTTGTCTTAGGGTTACTTGCATATAATTATGCATAATTAATTGTTATTAGAATAGTAAGTAGGGATGCACCTGTTGACTGGCCATAAATCAGAACCGGACGGTTTTTGCTTAAAATACGCGATCGGCAATCGGCTGGTTTTTGGGGTTTTTTCGGCCGATTTTTCCGGAAGTGCGCTCGCGTGCACAGACTACGTTGTAATCATTCGCCATCATGTCAGTTGTGTGGAAGTATTTCGAAATCTGTGCGCAGATATATATTTTTTTTTCATTGGCTCAAGTAAAAAAATAAATAAATAATATAGATGTGGATCAATACCCTATTTTTTTATTTTTTTATTGGATGAATGAAACACTTTACATCTTTGTTTTATTCGCACCAACATTATCTGATTTTAACACTTTGGAATAATGTATTCATATAGCATACTTTTATGTAGTCTCACTGATAAAGACAATTTTTTTTTATTTAAAACCAAATTTAAAAACTAAAACAAACACTGAATGCTGATTAAGAAACATCTTATTGAATGTGTGTTGATTGTGTTGTTTGGATTGCAGAACTATGCAGGTATTGCCTTTAATTTCACATGGTTACAGTTAGGGCTGGGCGATATACAAAAAAAAATGATATCTCGATATTGTCAAATTTTTACGATATTCGATATATATCTCGATATGTTTGCATTTGCATTTAAATAATGAAAAATAAAACATGATTTTCTTTTGCCCATAAAAAAAAAAAAAAAAAAACCATAGGCCTATATGTAACTGAAGCAGTGCAAATTAAGTAACAGTTACAGAAAGTGCATTCTGTCAACCTTTTTAGTGCATGCAATTCACAATTTAAACTATGCAACTGGGATAAGTATTTTATCTTAATTATTTTAACAAGTTTGTAAGCTAAGAACACAAGTCTGTCAACTGTCTGTGGTTTTAAGAGAAGCTCTGTGGCATGAAACTATGGTCCTACTGACACTAAAAACCCTCTTAGATGGGGAGCTAGTTGCTGAAGCACATAGCTCTTATATATAAATATATATAAATGAATACCAAAGACTTTTGCATTCTCTCGGTCTATATTATGGAAACTGGTAAACATATCAGTGAAATTCCCCAATAGTAATTCCAAATGGCCATAGCCTATGTTTCTCTATTCAAACATCAGCGGTCGAGTAAGTGCATTTATTTTGCGATCACAAACGCAAACAATACAGTTGAGATCTCACGACAGAACACAGACCGGCTGAACGACGCTTTCATTAGATCGCTCAATTCCAGCTTGTTAGTGTTTTCAGATTATCGTCAGCGGCTCTTCCGCAATGAGGAGTGAGCACGTGCGCATGGTTGCCAGATTGCTTAAAATAAGCAAACACGGGGCAGAAAATGTATCCTTGTAACAGTGGAGCTCTGATTCTGAGATTTAAACTCTTGTTATCTGACAACCGCTATCATTACAGCTCTCGTAGTAGAGGGGCGTAGAGCAGTCAGCAGTTACAGGTTCCTTTTTTGGACATTCGGCGCGTTCTTTTGGGAAAGTATGCTTGAATTTGAAATATTCGATATTCCCGATATATTCAAATTGTACATCGTCGTCAAAATTATTCCGATATTATCGCTAATATTCGATATATCGCCCAGCCCTAGTTACAGTTCATCTTTTAATTTAAGGCCAGTTCTATGTAGTTTCAACCCAATTCAGAAACAAAAGCTAAATGTTGATTTCTGTACCATCTATGTTTGTATTGAATTTAGGCTACTTACTGTGCAGTTACTGCCGTTAATTTCAGATGGTTACAGTTATTGTTTTCAATAGCCAAAAGCCAGTTTGGCCTATTAAATACCAAATAAACACCTTGTTTATGCATACTTCCCTTCTTTCTTGTTTGTTGCTTAAAAGATTTTTAAAAAAGCGGAAATCGGTATCGGTATCGGCCAGTTTGCTTGTAAAAAATCGGTATCGGAATCGGCCATGAAAAATCATAATCGTTCATCCCTAATAGTAAGTGCTTGCAACAAGTGCAACAAGGACACCTTAAAATAAGATACATTGATCAAGAGATGTATCGATGTATTGCTGTAATCTACAGACGCAAACAGATAGTGTCAAAAAACATATTTTGCATGCATTCTTTCCACTAATTTGAAGGAAGACGTGTTATGGAAGCAAAATAGCACAAAATTGCATGAAAAAACAATGGTTTTGTCTGAAACGTCAGTGAGTGAGCTGTATCCGGGGTGTGGCGGTCTAAAGATGAGTGACATGCAAATAAACATCACATCCTCATGTGAAATGCTCTGTGATTGAGTCGGATGCACTGATGCTGGAAGGCTGGATGTGTTTTCACTGCTGCTGTGTGTTTGTGTGGCTCTTGCTGGTTTGCTGTCAGAAGGACACAGCTAGAAAGTGTCATGAAACAATCTCCAGCACTGTATTATATCTACCAGGGCTGTTATAGTTAACTAAAGCTGAAACTAAATAAATAAGGCATAACATTTATGTATTTATAACAATTTTATTTTTCAATGCTTTATGTACTAAAGTAACTCTCAAACAAAAACTGCAATAAAGATGCATGAAAACATGGACACACAGTATATTTTTTCAAAAAAACAACAACAAAAAAGCTAAAACTTAATATATCCTTAATATAAAAATAATGTATTGTATTGATAATAGACTGATACAAATGATGGTGGTATCTATAAATTCACACGTGTGTTTATGTTATTTGAAGCTCAGAGTATTATTTTAAAAATATATTTATATAAATATTTTCCTTTCTGTGAGTGACTGATGGCTGATTTAATGCTACTTATCATACGATACTTCATAATTTAATGATATACTATAGTAGCATGTGAGATGCATCAAATATTGGAAAAAGTCTCTGAAAATCAGACTTCCTACCGAGTGAGTAGAAACAATGCTGATTATATTTTTGCATAATATGACAAATATATTTAATTTAATTTAATTTAATTTAATTTAATTTAATTTAATTTAATTTAATTTAATTTAATTTTTATTTTATTTTATTTTATTTTATTTTTATTTTTTTTTATTATTTTTTTTAAAAAAATTTTCCACCCTAATAAATATATTAGTATTTGGTGAATCAAGATAAGGACATCGTCATCTTCTCTCATTTTTCGTGGTACTAAAACAACACTGAGATAAGTTTGCCCCTGGAACTCAGGAAACTAGATGAAATAAAATAAGTTTGTGTTTTTTAAATATTTGATTTCGGTCAACATTTATTTTAGTTCAAGTAACGTTTTTATGGTTTTAGATGTAGTTATCTCAAGGAAATATTTTAGCTCAAAGGGGTTTGGCTGACACAAGGTTTGGGAATCCCTGTGTTTAAGTGTTTAATTGCACTGATGATGCTTACATGCAGAGTCACAGTAACACAACAATCAAGCTCATTCCTGCTTTTCCAGAAATGTTTGCCTTGTTCATAAATCTCTGCGCATTAAAAGCTTTGAAAGAAAGATTCCGATATTCATGCACAAATCTAGCATAGATCGCCGTTCCACTCTCTGCTGTTTGTTTGTGTCTCAGGGGCGTGGGATGCATCTTCGTGGAAATGATCCAGGGAGTGGCGGCGTTCCCGGGCATGAAGGACATTCAGGATCAGCTGGAGAGGATATTCCTGGTAAGTGTCTCCGCTCTGCTTTCCTCTGCGTGTAATGCCTCGGGTGCTGGATGAAGAGACATTCTCCATGAATACTAAGATATGTAGTGATAGATGACTGTACACAACGCTGTGAGGTCATGCATATTGCATCTCATGAATCCTGAAATCATTTCTCCTGTCGTTTCCCATAATGTCCGCTCTGATAATTGAAGCAGAGAGTAATGGATTCATATTCACCCTCCGAGTCAGGTAAATAATTCATACAGACCATAACTGAGATGAATAGAGCGGGCGACCGGGGTTCATGGGTGAGACAGACGCCCGCGGGCCGTGAGGGTCAACAGACAAACGTATTTACAGAGGAATGACCGGCTCGGAGAAATTCAGCAGCTGTCTGCTCATGTGAGAGAAACAAAGACCAGCAGAGTCTCTGTTTAACTGTCTAAGGACTAGTTAACCTGGAAATGTGAACTCTGTTGTTATTTTCTTACTCTCATGTCATTCCAAACCGTGGATCACAAAAAGAGAATGTTCGGGAACGAGTGGCTTTTTGTTGTCAGTTACATTTTTTGAATCTGCTGCAGGTTCCATTTTTTAATTTAAAAGTAGCAATGTGGATGTTTTTAAATATTTGAAATGGAATCTAGTTACATTCTAACAAAAGGCTGTTTTGTAACAGCATGACAATTTATATATTGTACTTGTACTTTTTTTTATTATATATATATTTTAATATATACATTTTTTATTTTATTTGGTTTTTATAAAATTCTGTAGTATTTATTAATTTTTATTTCAGTTTTATTTTTAAGTGTTGCCTTAGCATTTTTATATTTTATTTTATTTCCACCAAGTACATTTTATTTAAGTTTTAATTTTAGTTTCAGTTTTAGTGAACTATAATAACCCAACCATTATTTTAATTCTTCAGAGCTTTCAAGTGAAATTGAATTAAAATACTGGTTGATTAGATTCTTTTATTTTTAAGAACGATGATAATAATAAATAATAATAAAGTCCAGCCCTACACAAATATTCTATAGACCCTTTTCACAAGACTGTAATAAAAGTATTTTTTTTTATGTACAGTACGTACATTTATAATACTATTCTTTGTATTATATTACCTTTGCATCAAAATACAAACAGACTAGTTCACATTAATGCTGTGTTTCTAATGCTGCGTCTGTAAGAGGGACGGTAAATTTGACATCGTTCTCTCTTCTTAGTATTGTTATCAGTCTCTCCGTAATTTTTCCTTTTATTGAAAGTCATGACAACCCTATTGTTGAATTTGACTTTTCCTCTTTGAGCAAATGTGAATGCAGAAAAATATACTTATGGTACTGCTCTTCCAGTTAACCCAACAATGACGATCTTCTGAGTCTGAACCCAAACATGTGCAGAAGTGAGTTCTGTGTGTTTGAATGAAGGACGTCTTTGTTCAGAAATGCTGATTGTTTGCTTTGGCCCCCGTTCTGTCTAATTCGGCTGTGGCTGGTGCTTCTTGCTTGTGTTCCTCTTTGTCAGATGGGCTCTTGATGAATCTGGAGGAGCGCAGGGCGTCTGGCAGCTCATAGCTGTTCTCTGACTCTGACATTTTCATTCCTGTCTTGTTTTCTCACTCCTCCCTCCTGAGAGACCGGCGGCTGTCAGTCTGGCCAGCATCATATCTAACGCTTCTTTCAGAGATTAGCCTTCATTACTGCTTCCCAAAGGCCAGACTTGGGAACGAGTGGCCAGCGCTTCTGACCTTCTGCTTCCAGAGAGAGAGATGCTGCTGTTTAACAGTCTCTCGCTCGTGTTTGTGCGTTTCATTTCAGATGGAGATAAACTCACTGTGTCAAGGTTAATATCCACTTTACGCTTGTGATGCGGTTAGAATCCCATCATGCACAGCTGTCACACATGAAAGAGGCCAAATCTGAGAGAAATCGGTTTGTTTTGAAATGGGTTTTAAAAGTTATGTTTAAAATGGACATTGATTAGAGTTCATAATCAAGAAAGGTGTTTGATTACAGAGTCATGCACATGACATGTGGACAAAAATATATTTATAACTGCCACAAATTAAGAATTTGTTCAAATCATGGCTGTGTTGTTCTAGCACATTCTCTGGTTCTGATTTAATTAAAACCAGAGGATGATTTACTACAGTTGTACTACAGAGCGGGAATTCATTCCTAATTCATGGCTACAATTTGACGTTCTGAATTGTTATGTTTTATTTGTTTCCACACACAAAAAAAAAAAAAGAAAGTAAAAGAAACATTTTTTTGTAAACAGTTGTTTATGTAAGAAAATACTATTAAAATAAAAATGTCATGTTTTGCTGTTTCTTTGTAACTATTTGTGAAATTTACTAGCAATTAGTGTTGTCACGGTACCAAAATTTCAGTATTCGGTACCGATACCAGTGAAAATCCACGGTTCTCGGTACCAATTTCGGTACCGAAGCAAAACACAAAAATATGCTAATAAAAGAAAAAAAACTTTTTAGCACTAAAAATAAAACCAATGCCATTCTTTATACTTATTTACAATTGTGTTTAAAGTTTTTCTACAAGTTATATAATTTAAACACATATTTATTTTTGGTAAATAAAGGGGATTTGCTATTAAAATTAAAACATGGAAGAAATATTGTGATTTATTTCTTTAAAAAATAAAGTTTTATAAATTTTTTCAACAGTAGTAGCAGTATCACATACATCTTACTAAATAATAGTAATATTTCTAGCACAATGCCTTTATGTAAAAATGAACTTTTAGGCCTAATGAATGCATATTTGTCATTTTAACTGAACTTAAGACTGGTGGTGATGCTTAAGATATTTTTGGTCATTGAGGGTTTCTGTAAAAAAATAGTAATAGATCATATTAATTATTATTAAAAGATAATTCTACTACTAATTCTACTATCATACGAATGTATATCCAACGCACTATGAATTGATGAGCTGCTGGGTTCATGAATATTAATCACGTTGTCTGCGTTCGGTCAAACTGATTTGCTGAAATCAAAACAGGGGCGGTACTAAATCAGCGCCAGCCAATGACATTGCCATTTGCGCATTAGCTCCGCCCACTACCGGAGAAACTGGTATGTCTTCTGCTTGTTAGAAAATGAATATGAATAATTCTAAATGAACTCCATTATTTTGACAGGAGAAGACAACAAAGAATAGTTTAGATATAGCGTGTCGATTCAGCGTGGTAAGACTCTCGCTCTCTCTCTCTCTTTGCATGTGTGAGAAACAGCGCTATCAGTAAAGCGACGGTGAGTCGTGCTCCTTCACAAAGAGTTTACAGAGCATCAAATACAGGTGCGCTGTGCGTCCATTGAGATGAACTGAAAAGTTCAGATCGCTTGATGGAGACAGAACTCTGAAGCTCAGATGCTGAAATTAATGCAAGCGTCATGCGCTTCAGTTTATTTAGTAAACAAACCCGCACGTCTCTGCCATTCATTAATTCACACAGATACGCGCAGAACACGGATTCATATTTCAAACAACTTTTGACAAATTCCATGACTGTCCATATTAAAATGTAAGTTTCATTGTCATGACTGGATTTTGAGATTCCGTCCTCGTTTACTGCTTCGCGGAAATCATAGCGCTGAACCGGGTTTGAACGGGACCTCGGTACTACCGGTACTTAAAGAAACCTGTTATCGTCACATTAAAAATTTTTAGTACCGACTTTGTACCGAAGTACCGGGTCTTTTGACAACATTACTAGCAATTTCTGGTTTAAAATTAGGTCTACACAAATTTTTGTTCAGTGCACCTATTTTAATTTATGCTTGTTAAAAAAAAAAAAATCTAATCAAGTTTTTGGATCATTATGAATTATTTAATTCTCAGTAAAAAGTGCATTAATGATGACAGACAAAGAGGAGATTTTTTAACTCAAATAATTTAATCTTGTCATTTTAAATTCATTTCCATTCAGATTTGTAATTAGTCTCTCCTTTCCAGTGATTTACAACAACTTATTTCCAATGATTTGTGGAGCGTTTAAGAACACAATAGACTGGCGTAGCAGCATTGGCATGATAATCGTCTTGTAAATGTTGCTAATGATGTCACGTGTATCTCAGTGGATCTCAGTTTGAAACAGCTGCCTGTTCTTCATGACCCAATAGGACACATGAAGTGTTTTAGGGTTGAGTCGGGCTGGATTGACCTCACATAACTCCTGAGATCTGAAGCCGCTTCTCTCTGGCGGGGGAATTAATGACTGCATGTGGGTGGCTGTTGTTTTAGCCGGTCGAGGGCATGTGGTGACCTTCTGCCCAGCGAGAGCGCTAGTGAAAGGACAGCTTCACTGCTGCTGACATTTCAGGAGTGATTTACAGCGAGTCCTGCCATCGTTTACCAGCCGCTTTCATCCAAAGAAGCTCACAGTAAACCAGATACAGAATCAGTGTGCCTGGAGTCCTCATGCTCACTGGATTGACAACCAAGTTCTGGATGATATTGTTTCAGACACTTAGTAGCGAGTAAACTAGATAGTCTTCAGCACGATTGTATTGAGTTGGGATGTTATGTATACAGTTATTGTTATAGTTAGTGTTGTCTGCATTGCTGTTGAGCTGCACTGAAGATGGAGTGTTGGTGAAGTTCATCAGCACATGTGAGATGTTGATTCACTCAGGTTTGTGCTGGTTTTGCGGTGGTTTTGATGTCTGCTGTGCTGTGCTTCTTCTCTCAGCTCCGCACCGATCTGAAAAACACATGTTTGCCACTCGCTCCCGCAGGCCTAAACTCTCTCCACCCGCTCCGCTCTCACTTCAAAGCGTCCCGTTCCTCTCCTCCATCTATAATACATGAGCTGTCACTCATCCGCTCCGGACAGATGAACCACATCTGCACCACCTTCTGTTTCTGAACACCTCACAGAACACCGCTTAGAGTTCTTCATATAAACATAGAAATCAATATGTGTGCACACTTTTATTATTTATTATTTATATATATATATATATGCCATTCTAACATTTGTGATCAGTAAGATTTTTTATGTTTTGTTTTTTAAAAATGGAGTTTCTTCTGCTCATCAAGGCTGTATTTATTTGATCAAAAGTACAGGAAAATCTGATATTGTGCAATAATACTGAAATATATATTTATAATAATTTAAAGTCAGAAATCATACTAATATGTTGATTTATTGTCAGTGTTGAAACTGTTGTGCTACTTAATATTTTTTTTGGAACTTGTGATCTTTTGTTCTTTGATTCTTAAATTAATCACCTTTTGAAAGTAACAGGTGTCTAAAATTATGTTTGTGAAAGTGACTGTTACACATTGATTTATGATTGAATCATTCATTCAAGAGATTTGTTCAAAGATGCTGATTCATCCAGTATAATATATTCAGATGTTTAATAAGTCATTTAGATTAATGAAACACTTTTAAATAGACTGAGGCAATTAATATTTGTCACACAATATTTTGTTTTGGTAGAATCGTGGGAGAATCATGACAGAATTATGCTGCCGTTCAAGAATCAGCTTATAATTTATGGCAGACGTCAGAAACTCAGCTTGTCTTGTGCATCTCATTTGCATGAATTCAGCACTGATGGCCTTCCTGTTTATCTGTCCTCTTCTCTAAACTGACACACACACACACCTGCGCAGCATGTCCAGGTATATCTGTCAGTCCATCGGTCACTTGTCTCACACCTCATTGGTCCATCAGCTCATGCAAAACATGAGGAATGAACCAGTTTTCCCACAGATCTGAGCATTTCATGTGTCAGAGGAAGAGTTTTTTAAATGCAGCATTTTAAATGTCTTCTGCCTCTAAATCTTTATGTTCAAAATTAACCTGTATAATGTGTGGCACGAGCAGCTCTGAACTAAATGACAGCAATAATGACTGCTTCATTGTTCAACAAACAGTCCTTCCTCAAACCCATGGTATTCATCGAGACACTGCACAGTAACACACTGTGAACTTTAAATCAGCTCGTAATAAACTCATTATCAGCTCATATAAACCAGACAACACAAGAAAACCACAGTGACATGAGATTTGAAATGACTACATTTTTCTCTGGTTGTTCGTGATGTCAAAAAATTTAATAAACAGGACATAACTTTTATTTTCTTTAAGGAATGAGTGAAAATCACGGTGTACTCATTTTCTATTAACACAAACCCTTTACGTGTAATGCTTTAACACTTTGTAATGCATTATAAGTAACTGTAATCGAATTTAAAATGCATCATGATATTAAATATAAGATTTTACATCTGTATTATGCATTATACTTTCTAAAGGTGTAAAAGGCTGGCGAAAAAAAAGCAGCATTGCATTAATTCTTTTTGATGTAGTTCAGGGATCATGATAAATGATAAATGTCCTCTGTCAGATCACGTCAACCCCTTCCTCTGACCTTTAAGATTGTTTCATGCCATAAATATTCTGTTCTAGTGTCTTAAGTGCACGGATTAATCATTTACAGTAAGACCAGGAGCATTGTAAGAAAATAAATAGAGTTTTGAATAAAACATTTAGTGTGGTTGCTGTAATTCTGAAGGGTTGCTAGAGTGTTTCTATGTCCTTGCTTTGTTTTTGTTTTTTTCTTAAACCAGTCTGATCCGGACTGAACCGGTCTACTTCCTGTGGTCACGTGAAGGTGACCTGCTCTCAGAGATTCATGCTCTGGATGTTTAATGTCCAGGGCTCGATCTTTCCCCACAGTGTGTTTTCAGTCTAGAAGACAGATTTCACTCCAGATTGCTTTGCTCCTGAGTGGAGGTCGTTTTAAAGGTCTTGCTTTCTGAGACTGTGATAGACATAGACAGCGAGAGAGAGAGAGAGTGAGAGAGAGAAAGAGAAAGAGAGAGAGAGAAAAAGTGTGAGAGTGAGAGAGAAAGAGAGAGAGAAAGAGAGAGAGAGAATTGAATTTGAAACACCTTTTATTACAAATAAATCACATTTTGTTAGTACACTTGCTACAACACTTCTAACCGTTACATCATGTCACAAAAAAAACACCAAAAATAAAAGCATTGAAATAAAAATTACATCAAAGATGTAAAAGACAACTCTTCTTCAATAACTAGGCACAAAGCTCCTTTGCCACACCATTTCTTCTCAAAAGTGTCTAAATCCTTCGTAGACTTATAAAACCAAAAATCAACCAACACTCGTGATTTCACCAAATTTACAAACAAAACCACCACATCGTTACCAGACAATCTTTCTACCTTGTTTTTCCTGCTCATATAAATAGCTAATTTAGCCTGCCCTAAAACAAAATTCAAAAGCTGACATGTAAACCTGTTACCTCTAACAAATTTAAAAACAAAAACAAAAATTTTCATGAAAAACAATTCATTAAAAGAAATGAAAATTTTTTCCAAACATAAGAATAACGGTTTCAATCTGTTACATTCCATGAAAGCATGAAACACAGTTTCTCTTTTTGAACAAAAAGGACAATCAGACAAAACTTCATGATCAATAACAGAAATAAAAGCATTTACTGCAATGGCACCATGAAGAAGTCTCCACTGCATATCCCCTGACCTTTTGGGTAACGGTGGCTTATACAGTGACCTCTATTCAGGTTTCACACTCTCTTCTATACCCAATATTTTACGCCAAGGTGTGTCAACTTTTCCATTCAAAACCTTTTTTATTGAAAACTTTAACACCTATCTTATAAAAAGCCTTACCAGTTGCTGTCAAAAAGTCCAAACACAAACAATTTCCACCATCCAGAAAAGGTCCCTTACAACCCTCTAATTTGGGAAACAACATAAAAAGAGGGAAACAGTCTTGTAAAATGTGAGCATTTATTATTCCAGTAGTGTCCAATAACAGTCTTTTTTCTTCATCATTGACCAGTGACTTTCAACTCATTAGCATCCGTTCAACAGTCCGCATAGACTTGATATTTAAGCAGGAAGCCACTTCTTCTATATTTTTAAAGTCCACCCCGGCAATGTGAATCAAAAGTCCCAAATTAAAGATTTGTGAATCCAACAATAGCGTATTTAGTCCATGAAAGGATGAATTGTCCTTCGTTAAATCAAAACGAGCTCCATTTATTAAAAGCTCTTCCAAAAGCCAGTGGATAGAAGGACTCATCTCATTCCTCCTTAAATTGAAAAGATTCCAAACTTTAAACATATTTTCATAAAACACTGGCAATTTGCTCACATTCAATTTGAGAGGATCCATTAAAAACAAGGATTTATCCAACCCCACCCCTATAACGCCGTGTAAGATGGAGCATGCAACAGCCCGCCATCCATTTTCTAATGATCCATACAAAAATCTTTGTAAGAATTGCAAACGAAACGCTGCTATTCTACTTTTCAGTTGTACCAAACCATGGCCACCTTCCTCCTTAGGTAAAAACAACACGCCCTGTTGCATCCAATGCAAGTTGTCCCAGAAAAAATTTACCATGATGCCCTGAATTTCAACTCAAATTTGTGAAGGAGGATCCAGACAAGCCAGCCTATGCCAAAGACTGGAGGCTACTAAATTATTCAAAATTAATACTCTCCCTTTATATGACATCTTTGGTATTAGCCATTTCCATTTTTCAAGCTTTCCTTTTACCTTATCAACAACCCCTTCCCAATTTTTCTGAAGGAATGTTTCATCTCCTAAGTACACTCCCCAATTTAGGCCATCAGGCAATTTTGGTTTTCTTTTTGACCAGTTTCCAATTAATTTTTGTTGATGATAAAGCTTTAAAATCCTCTAAAACTTCCATTAACACATGAATATCATTTTGGCCATTAATTAAAACCACCACATCATCAGCATAAGCAGATAAAATTATATTGTTTTTACAAACAGGTAAATTCAAACCACAAACTTTTTCTCTTAGTTGTTGCAACAAGGGTTCTATAGCAAGTGAATATAACATTCCAGACAATGAGCAACCTTGTCTTATACCCCTCCAGACCTTGAAAGGAGTGCATAAGCCACCGTTTATTTTTAGTACACTTTCAACATCACCATAAAGTACTTTCACTTTATCAGTAAAATCCTGACAAATTCCAAAAGCTTCTAAGGTTCTCCACAAATAAGAATGTTCAATCCTATCAAAAGCCTTTTCTTGATCCAGTGAAACAAGTCCAATATTAAAACCGAGCAACTTGGAGACATCAAAAATATCCCGCATAAGGGTAATATTATCAAAAATAGACCTACCTAAGTCTGATCTGAATGCACCACCTGATCTATTACCTTCCTTAACCTATTAGCTAAAACCTTAAAAGCAATTTATAATCGGAGCATAGATGCGAAACAGGACGCCAGTTCTTGATTTCTAAAAGATCCCCTTTTTAGGGAGGAGTGTAATGACAGCTCTACTGCTACTCACAGGCAACCTGCCTGAGGCCAAACTATCATTAAGCACAAACAATAGATCCTCCCCTATTTCGGTCCAAAATTTTTTATAAAATTCAACTGGAAGTCCATCAATTCCTGGCACTTTTCCAGAATCCATACTGTTCAGGGCTCTAAACAATTCCCCCATGTTTAAAGCACCTGAGAGATCTGCATTGCCCCCCTCTGACACTTGACTCAGACCTACAAAAAAAGGACTCTCAGAAACCCACCCTGCTCCCAAATCATTCTTATACAAATTTTCATAAAAATTACAAGCTCTTTCACGTATTCCTGCATGACTAGTTAAAATATTTCCTGTCTCAGAGCGTAAAGCATGCCTTTCCGAAATCCCACCACTGCTTTGAATCTTGAAACGAACCTTTTTCCTTTTTAAAATCTTCCCAAAATACCTTAAAGACCTCCTTAAATTCCTTATTATACAAAAGATTTGTATTAAAATGCCAATAGGCACTCCGAGACTTAATTTGATTTAGAAAGAAGGAACACACAACCATATGATGGTCAGAAAAACGTACTGGACAAATAACACAGCTTTTAAAAATACCCAAATGATGTTTAAAACTATAAAAGCGATCTAATCTTGCAAGAGACAGAAAACTATCACGAGCATGAGCCCATGTACACTGTCTCTGTCCATCATGAAAATGCCTCCAAATATCACACAGATCATTCATGTTTATAAACTTAATAAGACATTCACGGGAAGCCATGTGAGGCTCAATATGATTCCTGTCAATATGACTCTCTGTGCAGTTAAAGTCACCACCTAAAAATAGATACTCTTCAGTATTACAATTTTGTAATGTGGAACCTAGTGTACCTAGGAACAACAATCTTTCCATTGGTGATGTAGGAGCATAAACCAACAATCTTTCCATTGGTGATGTAGGAGCATAAACACAGATAAAAATTAAAACATATTTTTCAAAAATTGCTCTTATTTTTAAGAGTCTTCCTTTCACAATCTCATCAACTTGATATGAAACTGGACAAAAACTTTTTGAAAATAAAATTCCTACACCACCACTAAGTGTGGTGTTGTGACTCAGAACAGAAAACCCACCCCATTCCTGCATCCAGTCTGCCGCATTTTTAATATCACTGTGTGTCTCTTGAATAAAAGCAACATCAATTTTCTTCTGCTTAATAACTTCAAACAATTCAGTTCTTTTTTTGCCATTTCTTGCACCATTCACATTTAAGGATGCAATACACACTTCAGTCATGCTCAAAAATAAAAAGCAAAAAGACAGACTGCTTTTTGAATCATATTCATTGCATTAAACTTTTTCACTGCCATTATTCAAATCCACGTTGAGTTTCCTCACTATTTTCTTTAACCGATACACTTCTTTATTTGAAAAACGCCCTTCAGCCATAAAACAATTAGTTTTTTCCACAAACTGTCCTACATCTGGGAAATACTCATTAACTAAAACTCCTCTCTTATTTTTCGTTGACTTGAGGAACAGTTTTATGTCATCTACATCATAATCGTGGCTGGAAGACTCACTTTGTGACAGAATAACACTTGAGTCAGATGACTCACTATCACTTTCTGAGTCGACATGATCAGAGGCACCTTCAACATCCAATTTCTTCAAATGCCGAAAATCACAAAACTTGTCTGACTTCTTCCTTTTCAATGGCACCTTAAACACTGTTTGTTCCATACCAGTTTCATTAGGCCCACCATCAACCTCCCGAACATCCCCCATATCAGTTTCAACAACTCTTTTATCGCTTGACTCACCTTGGTCTCCCTCGTCTTCAACTTCTTTTGAACTTTAGATTTCCTCCTGCACTGAAACCACTGTGTTCTCCGCAGTCCCAGCACCATGAGCGCCAACACGGTCACTCACCTGTGCCACCGCTGCTTCCACCGCGGCTGCTTCATCGGCTGGCGGCTCACCGCCGTTAGCTGCGCCTTCCGCGCTAGCTGTTCCTTGTTTGTTGGGACAGGCTCGTGCCAGATGGCCAGCCATACCGCAGCCGTAACATTTAATCCTGTCGGTGGTTACAAACACCACATAGTCAAAATCATCCACTTGGAAATTCAGCGCAAGGTCTAGGTCAGCGTCATTGTTCACAATCATGTAAACTGAGCGTCTGAACGACACAACATGTTTCAGTAGAGGAGAAATGCCACCAATTGGAATTTTTTTAAACGAAGAGACCACTTTTCCATGGCGAGACAAAACGTGTGTTAATACATCATCACTAATAAATGGCGGTACGTTCGAGAGAGTGACTCTTTTTGACGATACTGAAAGTGGTAAAATTACGCCATCAATTACAATTCCTCTCTGAACTAACTCATTAGCTTTTTCTAATGTACTATTAGAATGAGTTTAAAAAGTAAAAAATAATACTCCATCATTAATAACACATAATACCTCATTAACACGCCAAATTCCTAAAAAAAACTCTCAAAATTATTAATTAGTTTATAATATAGAAATACTATTTTTATCCTTCCTGTCACCATACACAACATTATTTCTGCATCTATTGAACCAATTTCTAATTCTTTATTTTTTACTTGTTTTCCACATTGCAAGCTTAGCTGTACCGAATAATAATTTAATAAACATAGTTTTCCTCCATCTACCACTTTGTATCTGAGTCACCCAATAAAAACCTCATTGGAAAACTCCTCACCAAAACCCTGAAACCAAGCATTAAGCAACCTTAAAAGACTTGAACATCTTAAAAACAAGTGTTCTACAGTCTCTTCGACCCCACAAAAACTACACTTCCCCTAACTGCTGGATACAGATATGCTACATATCTGTTTGTAGCTATGGCCCTGTGAATAATCCTCCATTGCAGACTCCAACTCTTCCAGTTGCGGAGTTTTAAAAAACAGTATAGATCCATCAAGTTCTTCTTCCTGTTCTCCACTGACAGCAGAACTTATTTTAAACCTTGGAAAATATCCTTTAAGATGAAGCGCCTTTCCTTCCAGCAACAAGGTTCCTGTAACTGCTTGGCAGGACAGCAAAAATTTCATCCCTCAGTTTTGAAGCAATTCTTGTTGAGCATAAACCAGACAAGTCTTTAAAAGTTTCCGCTGAACTCCATCCACCATTATCCAGTAAATGCCCAAGTTTAGTGACATTCTTTATAAGAGTTCTCCGAATGCTTACTGAAGACTAAAACCTTGTCCGAATCAGTGGATTATTAAACAAGGGTTCCTCATTAATCCAGTCCCCAGATTCATCCAACTTTCTCTCCACTTTCAAGATCTTACTCCAAGCTTGTAACATTGATTTATAACAGGAAGTGAGATTATTCAGTCTCAGCCTATCCATTTCCAGTAAAAACAGGTGTTTATCTAGTCCAAAATGTTCAACCTTTTTCAATAATGCACATGCCATCTGTATCCGTGATAAATCCTCTTGATTAAGCAGTTTTTGTACTGTTTGCAGTCTGAAAGAAACAATTCGACTCTTCACATCCACCTACCATCTTCTCCAGCACTCCCTCCCTGTTCTTCTTATTAAAATGTTCTTTTCCTAAAAATACACCTAATACTTTTATTCCCTCCCTCCCCCATCTCAAACCTACTGGAAGTACTGGAGGTCCAGTGTCTTTCCACCGGCCAATGATAAACCCCTCACTTTTCCCCCAGTTAACTTTAGCTGAGGAAGCCTTCTCATATTGCCCTATGCTTGTATCCAAAGCCATCACATCATTTTTTCCAGAAATACAAAAAGTAATATCATCAGCATAAGCAGACATATACACTTTAAAAGTCTCATGAGCACTTGCGAATGAAAAACCACCAAGATTTCTCCTTAACTTACATAAAAGTGGTTCATTTGCAAGACTATACAGTTTGCCCTCCATTGGATTCGTCAACCATTGAGTCAACAGCGGAATTCGGTATACTATTAACACCACTACTACCAGCTTTATGTGGACATCTAGACCGTTTATGACCTAAATCCCCGCATTCAAAGCACTTTAGATTACCTGTGCTAGCATCAGGGATGAACGGAGGGACGTTTGCGATTATTACTTTCCGAATCTGATTAACTAGCAGCGAAACTGCAACAAAAAGTCCACTTACCGAGACCCCACTGCTTACTAGACGATTCACCAAAATCTCCTCCTTCAAGAAAACCACCACAGCTTTATTCATTCTTGACGCTGAAGAGATATTCTTATATCCAACTTGTTCTCCGATTGATAATAAAACTTCCTCCACCGCCACACTTGATTCGACCTCACACCTGACGCTGTGACAGAGTGATAATGGCTGTACTCCACCCTCCGGCAGAGACGCCATCTCAACTCCGTCAAAACTCCTTCCTACTACGCTCCAAAACCACTTTACTTCCGAAGTTTGAAAAGTTTCCACCTTTAAACAACCCCAAAGCTAGAAGTAAGAAGGAAAACAACAATAAAAGAAAAATAAAGCCACTTTCATTTGTCCACTCCTCGTGAACACCCTCACACGCACCCCAACACTCCCAGCATGCACCGAGAGAGAGAGAGAGAGAGAGAGGGGTTTTCTGTTATTCCAGCGCTGAAGCCGTTCGTTCTGGAGCTCCTGTGTGTGTGTGTGTGTGTTATCTTGGGTCATCGTGGTTGCTGCTGGTAGTCCTGTTTGTTTGGTTGCTGACATTTAATGTATTTAAGTACTATTATGTTGTTTTGCATTCTGAGCAAATTTAATTATTACTCATTAAGATTCTAAAACAAAATAAGCATAATTAATTTACTCATGCAATAATTAACTTGTGGCCAGTTGATGTTCAGCATATAATCATTTCATGATTTATTTTTTTACTTTGCATAAAACTTTTGACAAAACAGATTTATGCTTGATCAAACTGAACATAATTCAAACCTGCCCCCTGCTGGACAGACTGTGATTTCCATCACACAAACAGAGATTGAGAGAAGTAGAGAAACACATGGTCACTCAGCAGGACTCAGTTAAAGTCAGTGTTCATGATTCAACAATAAGAAAGAGACTGGGCAATAACAGCATCCATGGGAGAGTTCCAAGGCAAAGGCCACTGCGGACCAAAAATAACATAAAGCCTTGTCTCAAAAAACAGCAGAAACATAAAAGATCAATCCAAACACAAATAAATTAAACATCATGATTACTTCGTAAGTAAATTATTGTTAAAGCTTGAGCTAGTCAGAACAGTTAACAAGAAATATAAGAGAAACTGAATAGAATAGTACAATGTTACTTAGACAAGCCAATAAATACAGTGTAACACTTAAGTATATGTACTACACATATGTAACAGACAGATACCTGAAGGATGAACTGTTATATAGTGTGTGTTTGTTCTTTCTTCTGCCCAAAAGTCAGTTGTCACAGTGTAGTCTGGGCACTAATGGAATAGTGTATGATGTAAATGTTATTTCAGGGTTCACAGGATCTTACATGAACCATTTGACCTTATGCTTTTAATTTACAATCCCATAAAAGTAATTACTGATGTGATAGATCATGAATGAGGTGACCGCTAAGAATGTTGAAACAGGAATGAAGAGACCGGGAGTGAGTCCAGGGTGGAGAAGAAGTCTTTTATTAATGTCGCTTACTAGTCAAGTGTCAGTTGAGAAGTAGCAAAGTGGTTCAGAGCACAGGAATAACAACTCTTTGCCTTCCCAAGCATTGGCATACATCCCAGTTCCCGGGTGTACCATGTGTGCAAGTAAGAGTGATGTGCACCAAATATGCACCATACTTGTTTATCAGTTCTTAACAGCAACATGGGAGGTAGGTCAGCCTTGCATACAAAACTATGATTATATGTTACACAGTATGAGAAGAATAAAGACTGAAAATATTTAAAGTATATATGATCTCACAGATGTGAAAGTACATTAAAAACTAATGACTGATTTTAGTCAACATATATAGAGTTTGAGAAAAGCACAGAAACACATGGTCACTCAACAGGACTCAAACACTGTCTATATGAGGATTTAAACACATTTATTCTGACATGTTATTTCACTGACAGAAGTTCAGCTGCAATATTAATGTCATGAAGAGAAAAGAAGAGACTCTATAACATCTCACTGTTACTGATTCATCGTGTAGCTCAAAGCATTATGGGTAGAATCTCTCGTCAGTCTATTCTGATTCATCAACACAGTTTCACTGATGATCCACAACCAAACCAAAACCCAGGATAGAGCGGCTGAGTGAATGTGGTCTGGACTGTGTGGATGAGGCTCATTGTGTCAGAGACGCTGAAGAAAGACAGAGTTCCTGCTCTGTGATCCAGAAACACTCCTATTCTACTGCTGATGGACTTTATAGGGAGAGCAGTTTTTATGTTATTGTGTATGAATGAGTAACTGGAGGAAGTGCAGCGCAAACTCCAGGACTGATCATTAAATCCAAACCAACACTCATCACCCAAACCCTTCCTGATGATGCTCTGATATGACACTGATATAAAGACACGAGTCCCACTCCACTCAATCTCCCAGTAACAGCGTCCACACACACTCTCTCGACACAACACCTGACACACATCAAATCTGTCTGGATGATCCGGATACGACTGATCTATGCCAGTGTTAGTAATCACTCCATTGTTCTCAGACAGACCCAGGTTTTTATATGCTGTATTCAGATCCAGAGTGAGTTGATGGTAATCTGATGGAGATAAAACACATCAGAATCAGGAATTATGAATCTGTTTGATCTTTTCGTGTAGCTGAACTCTTCATGTTCAGTGTATCATCAGTGAATCAGTACAGATATCTGTGTACATCATCATTTACATCATCAGTTATTAAACTCTTCTGTCATCTTCTACAAGAAGAACATGAACACACACAGTTTTTCTGCTTGTTTTCTTACTGACTTACATTGTAGGAAGTCGTTCCTGGTCCAGAGAACAATGTTGGTAAATGTTTCTGTGGAAATCAACAAACATGAACAGTGTGATTCTCATGATCCTGAATTCATTCCTAAGACATTTCTGATATGATGTTCTCCATGATATGAGATGATGATGGACTGGTTTCTGAGAGCAGATGAATCTCCAGGACTTTACCTCTGTCTGAGATCTTCTTGATCTTCTCTTTGCAGAAATCCTCCAGTTTGTCTCTCAGTTGAAGAACATATTCTTTCAAGCCATCAGAAGATAAGAGAAAAATTAAGGGATCATCATTTCCATCTGTAGATTCAGGAGGTGCTGAGAGAGACTGGAAACTCTACAGAAAACAGAAATCAAAACTCATCACTTCCACACTTCACCCAATAACCTGCAGGAACATTAAATTTGTGTGGCTCTTGTTGACTGATCTTTACTTATTCTCCTCAATCCAGCATTTTCACAGCATCCGCTTCATTCTTCACACATTCATTACATCACATTAGAGCAACACATTCTAACATTTGACACTTAAACTAATGCTACATGTGATTTCCAAGTGATCACAATAATTCATTCTCAATCTACATGTCTATTGTGTTAATAGTCTTTAATTGTGTTTAGTCTTATGTCTGAACAACGTAAGCCCAAAAAGTCATAAAAGTCGTGTTTCACAAAGATTCTGTTTGACTGACAATGTATCAAAGAGAGACTGGCTTTTATTTGAAACTGTGGCTAACTCATGTTTGCAGTTTGTATGCAGTCAATGCGCTTTACGTATGCAGTGCAGAAGCAGCACAGACTCATTTTGCTTTCACACAGGACACGTTTGCAGTCCACTTCTGATCCGCGGCTGTTTACCAATTTTTTTTGTTGTTTATTTGTCTATGTGATGTTTTTAATCTGCTTTTAGACAAACCATGTGCCAAACCATTAATCAACACCATTGAAAAGTATTAGGTGGATGAGGAGATACCCCCTGACAATGTAAAGTGCTTTGAGTGCTTAGAAAAGTGCTATAAATATGTAAGGAATTATTATTATTATTATTATTATTATTTTCTCCTTAAAACTGCAGCTTCCTGATGGCAGTCCCAGAAATGTGGTTTAAAACACAAAATTCAATAACCAATCACATCAAAGGATAGATTCCTATCACTAGCATGCAAAATATACCAATAGCATCACAAAACCAAAAAATTAATTAGACCAAAAAAATGTGAATTTAGAACCCATAATTTACATTATAAACCGTGGCAACAGTGTAAAAGTAGCCTGGAGTCAGACCCAGCTCTCCCGCATTGGCGACTGCACTTCACGCATGTATGCAAATTGGAAATCTCAAATGGTTGCATTTGAGTCATCAAGGCATTTTAGGACACAACATCATCAAGTAAATAACTTTAACGAATGTAACAGTATTCACTGTAGTTGTCCGCTAGTAAACACATGGTTTTAACAGTAATAATCCATGTATGTCATTGTTTCGCATTTACTACAGTTCAGTGGATCAGGAGGCAGTAGCTGCTAGTGGAGGTGGAGCTAATTTGTGTATTCATAGATCCGCATATATTAAATTAGGCAAGGGTGTAGAGTTCCATTCAAGCTATTTTAAGGCATGATACGTTTTCAAAAGAAAAAAACATTTAAATGTCATTTTGATGATCAGAGATGAGTCTTAAGTGATAAAATATTTGACTACAGGGGAACTTTAAGCTAAAAGTAGACTATCACGAATATTTTAAATTAAAACTTACCACTGACAGTCGTAAGTTTTAATTAGATCATCAGTTGGAGTGCCCATGAACTCCAGTAGAGGGCACTCCACTCAGGACTCTTGCATTTGGTGTCTTAACTCAATTTCCCATAATCCCGTGTTTAGGACCGTGTTTACCACTTCCCTATATATACTCTGTTTGGACTCTCAGTGATTGCAATGTCTTGTTTAGCCCAGTCTGACATTTCAGAGCAGTTTCCTTGTGTTTGTTCCTGCCGTGTATTATCTTGGATTGTTTGTATCACCTGTGATTTTCTGCCACCTGCCCCTTTGACCATTGCTCTTGTTTCGACTCTGTTATGCTGATTGCTGCCAGCTACGACCTCTGCCTGGTAATCGTTTCTGATTCTTAATATCCTTTTATGTACTTGACGCTGTTGTTTGATTTCTGCCTATCTGACCTTCCACTTATAAATACTGCAAAGGGATCCGAAAGTCTCTGACTATACATTACACAAGACTTCTCCATACTAGGATCCACGAGCCCAGCATCCTCTCGTCACTGAGATATCTGAGACCAAATCTATGTCCGCATTTAACCCATCCAGCTCAACCATAGATCCAGTAAACCATAGATTCTGTTGAGGATTACATACAGCAGTTCTGTGAGTTGTCTTATCAAATACCACTGTACGATGAGATTTTGTTTAAGGACTTGTTTCATTTTGGACTTAATGAACCCATTAAATCATAGTTGCCTGGAGGGGAATTTAATGGCAGGTTGAGGGACATCATGGACTATGCTCTTTTGTTGTGTGGCTCTCCATTCACTGTGGGTGAGGCAGAGGACGAGTGTTGAAACGCCAAATTTTTTGGGGGGTGGCCAACATTGTCGAGTGCAGATGGCCGCCAGCCCAGAGCCACTGCGCAAGCTGGCTGCCAACCCGGCACCATAGCACAAAAGGTTCGCCAATCCAAAGCCTGCTCCTCTCAAGAACGGTCCAGAACCCGCTCTGGATGTTGTTCAGTTGCTTTGACGCAATGCATTTTGTTTAAAGCGCTATATAAATAAAGGTGACTTGACTTGACTCGACTCCCAGTCTGTTGCACCTAGAGCCTTGAGGTAAGCTCTTTAGTCTTCCAGACCTGCATCCAGCTCGGAGGATTCAATGCTAGTGTCAGCACATGCAGCTGGTATCCCAAAACCAGCACGCTTAACCCCTCTTGTGCAAGAACTGATTCCCCAGTCTGAAGTGCTTCCCATGATGGGAATTGTTTTGTTGCGTTTGGGCTGCGTACACCACCACTGAAAATCTAGAGGTGGTAGCGTTCATTATTTTTTCTCCAGAGGTTGCAGCTAATGCTGTAGAACCTTCCGAGGTAGTTGCGCTTGCTGCTGTGTCCCCAGAGGCGATGGCTTCCACTGCAGTTTCTCTAGGTAGTGGTGGCATCTGCTGCAGAACCTCCAGAGGTGTCAGTGGTATCAACCTGTGAACTCTCGTCCTGTCATGGCTATGACAGAGGTCATCTGTGAGCTTTCTACCCACCTTATCACCGCCACGGAGGCCACCATTAATCTGTTTCAGTCCTACCTGACCAGACTTGCTCTCCTGTGCCATCGACTCCACTGTGGTGGTCCTCTGTTCTGCCCTGGTGGGCTTCAGTCCTATCTGCTCGGCTGTGGTGGGCTTCAGTCCTCTGCTCTGGTGGGCTTCAGTTTCATCTGCCCCACCCTGGTGGGCTTCTATTCCCCCTACACCGCCCTGGTGGGCTCCTGCCTAGCCAGTCTCAACCCTGGTTCTCTGCTTTGCCTGCTCCTCACTGGTGTTCTTCAGCTCCACCCTGGCTTCCTGGTCTGCCATCCCCACCTTGGCTCTTTGCTCCACCTTGGCACCCTGCTCCGCCAGCTCTACCTCCCTCCCTGGTCCATCCACTTCCACATGGACCTGGCCCTCCATACCTCCCCCTGTTCTGCCTCCGCTCCACCTCCCACCTGAACTCTTGTCTGTTCTCAGTTAGGGCTAATCACCACCAGGTGTTCCCCATTACCACGTCCCTATATATATATATATATATATATATATATATATATATATATATATCTATATATATATATATAGTAGGGGTGGGACGATACAGGTAACTCACGATTCAATTCTGTGGCGATATGTGGTCCACGATATGATAATATCACGATTCGCGCTATCTATGATATTCAATATATTGGAAGAAATTTCATCAACGATATATCACGATATATGTGGCTGAAAAGAAAAAGAAGGAATAAGGAAATTTTATGCATTTATTAATGCCAACATTTCCAACATTGTGCAAAGAAATATGCATTTGCATAATAACTCACTGCCTCCTGGTCTTAAATGTTAACACTGTACATCTAGACAGATAAAAGTGCATGAACATTACAAAACAACATGAACATTAACATGTGTAAACCATAATACTGAAACGTCAGTAGTAAGTTACTGTAAACAGTGGACACATCAAGGCATATTCTTCTTGAGGAACGTTTAGCAGACCGGAGCTCACCCTCCACTTTGTCTCTGGTATCTGCATACAATGCAGGGATGACTTTGTCTGTAAAGTGCCGACGACTCGGTATCTCGTATCTCGGTTCCAGTGTTGTCAACATTCTGCAAAATCCATCATTCTCGACCACGCTGTAAGGGCGAAGGTCCTTGCAAATAAATTCGGCGATGGACTTAGTGATACTCTGTGCCCTCGGCCACCCAAAGGGGAGCTTTGCTTTGAACGCAGTAGTGATTGTCGGCTGACTTGGTTTGCCCTCATTATCACCTGAGAGTAGTTCACCGTTATAGCGAACGAGGTGCATTTGCAGATTCGTAGTGTTGCTGTTATATTTTATCTTTGCAAAGCAGTTCATGCAGATTGCATAGACTTTATCCAGTGCCTTTCCGTCGACTGTCTCATAAAACCCGAAGTGTCTCCACACTTTAGAGTGGAAACTAGCGTGTGGGTCTTTGATTAGTTTTTTATTGTTTTCCGCCATTCTTCTCGCTTCTCTTTTTTTCTGCAATTCTCTGTTGTTGTTAGTTAACTTGTGTTCTTCACCGGCTGCTGTTTGCGCCACTTTACCCCTATTTACTCGAACAGCGCCCCCCGCAAACAGAATGGTAGATATTGGGTAGTGACAGTGACACTGACAACGGGTAAATTAATCATTTTGTGTTGTAATAAAATATCGATATTGGGCGTTAGTGTATCGATTATTTATTGCGACAGAGAGCACAACAATATATTGCAATATCGATTTTTTTTCCCACCCCTAATATATATATATATATATATATATATATATATACACGCACTGTTTGGACTTGCAAAGTCTTGTATAGCCCAGATTGACATTTCTGAGCATTTTCCTTGTGTTGGTTCCTGCCGTGTCTGATCTTGGATTGTTTGTACCACCTGTGATTCTCTGCTGCTTGCCCCAACCTCTGCCTGGTAATCATTTCTGATCCTGGATATCCTGTTACGTACTTGATGCTGTTGTCTGATTTTCTGCCTATCTGACCTTCCACTAATAAATTGTAAATGGATCCGAACGTCTCTGACTCTGCATTACAGACAGAAACCGTATAGACTCATTCTTTTTCTTTTGCATTGAAATCTTTATTACAATCAATCCTGCAGATATTAAAGAACTTTGTTTTTCTACCTCCACAAGTGCATTGTTGCCTTGTTAAATAAAAGGTAAAAAGCCGTGTGTTGACTGTGCAACATAGACTTGAATTATATCTATTAATTGTGAAATTACTACATTTTTTGTGTCAATTCATGTTCATATTTACTTTGAACAATCCATTATCACTTAATGCATTAATATCACTATCATTAATTCAGTATGTGCAGCACAGCAAAAACAGACTAGTGCAGAGATGATTTCTGTACTGCTGCAGACGCACTGCTCCTGGAACCACGTGCAGTGTGAATGCTCAAATCAGTTAACATGAGCACGGAAAAAAATATGCACAGCATATGCAGTGCAGAAGGAATGTGTGTAAAACAGGTGGAACATGATTGTCCTCTGTTTGCCAGAAAACATGCAAAGGATACCCTCAAGTTTTTTTTTTCTTGAACGTAAAAGGACCAATTAAAAACATTAAGAAAAAGAGCTCTGGAACCAACAGAACAGGTGCAGAGACAAAACGGGACTTTAAAATGTCAAAGGCTACCTGCGCTTCCCGGTTCCATCTGAAGGACACCTTAGTGGAGGTTAAGGCTGTGAGCGGTGCAGCAATCTGACCAAAATTCCTGATGTATAGCCGGTAGAAGTTGGCAAAACCCAGGAAACGCTGCAGAGCCTTCCAGGAGTCAGGGACCGGCCACTGGGCGACAGCTTCAATCTTAGCGGGATCAGGCTTGATCCCCTCCGTAGAAATAATGTGGCCAAGGAACGTAACTGACTCAGCGTGGAATTCGCACTTCTCCGCCTTGACAAACAACTGGTTTTCTAGCAACCGCTGGAGAACCCGTCTGACATGCTGGGTGTGTAATTGGAGAGAAGAGGAGAAAATCAAGATATCATCCAAATACACAAAGACAAATTGATTAATCATGTCACCCAACACGCTGTTGACGAGTCCCTGGAAAACGGCTGGAGCATTGGTAAGACCAAACGGAAGAACCAAGTACTCGTAGTGTCCCGAAGGGGTGTTAAACGCCGTCTTCAACTCATCCCCCTCCCGAATGCGCACCAAGTGGTAGGCGTTGCGCAGGTCTAACTTGGTGAAGACCAGAGCTCCCTGCAATAATTCAAAAGCAGAAGACATTAAAGGTAGGGGGTACCTGTTCTTGATAGTAATGTCATTCAAACCTCTGTAATCAATACAGGGCGCAGGGAGCCTCCTTCTTCTGAACAAAGAAAAACCCTGCACCAGCGGGAGAGGAGGAATGGCGGATGAGCCCAGCCTGAAGTGACTCACGTATATACTTGTCCATGGCCTCTCTCTCAGGACCAGAAAGGGAATATAAACGACCCTTAGGCGGAGAAGAGCCTGGGAGAAGATCAATGGCACAGTTGTAGGGGCGATGCTGAGGCAGCGAGGGGGCCCGGGCCTTACTGAAGACTGCCCGAAGATCATGGTACTCCGCCGGAACACCAGTCAGGTCAGAGGGATCCTCCTGAGGAACACAAGACACAGAGACAGGAGGAAAAGCAGCACCCAAACACGACACGTGACAAGACTGACTCCAGGCTAAAACTGAATTACTGACCCAGTCAATGTGTGGATTGTGCTTATGTAACCACGGGTGTCCCAGAATTAAAGGAGCCTTAGGGGAATCAATAATAAACAGTTCAATCAGCTCACAATGGCTGCCAGCAATATGAAGGCTTATCTTGGGTGTGACATGGGTGATGGTGGTAAGGGGACGGCCAGCTAATGACCATGCTGATACAGGACTAACCAAGGGAATTAGCGGTATTCTCCAACGTTGAGCAGAGGCAGCATCGAGGAAGTTCCCCTCAGCCCCTGAGTCCACAAGGGCGAGTCCAGCGTGAGAACTACTCTGTAGAGTTGGAACGGCAGCTGAGTGCGTGCTGCAGGAGAGCTTGAACTGAGAACCGTGCCCACCAGGACTCTCCGCCTCACTGGTGGGCCCTGGCTTTTAACGGGCACTGAAGGGTGAAGTGGCCTCCCTTGCCACAGTATAGACACGCCCCCGACGACAGACGCTCCTGCTTCTGTTGTGGTGTAAGCCGTAAATGGCGGCTGAGACGACCCTCAATACAGAGTGCGAGATTAATGAGATTTATCCAATTCCAGCGGGAGCTCTATGGCTGCGAGTTCAACAGCAATGGCGAAATCCAACCCCTCAAGAAAACGGGCGCGCAACACGCTCTCATTCCAGCCACATGCCGCAGCTAAAGTCTGGAACTGGATGGCATAATCAGTGACAGAGCTCCTCCCCTGTGACAGTCGCGATAACTGGGCCGCCGCCTCGTCACCCTGAGCTGAGCGATCAAACAAAATCCACAAAGGTGGCACAACAGGGAGCCCGCGATCTCCCCATTCGCGGGCACGGCCCGAAAGAAGTGTAAGGACGTAAGCAACTTTGGTCTCTTCATTTGCGTAACGCCGGGGCTGCAGAGAAAATACCAGCGAGCATTGAGAGAGAAATGCTTGACAGGCGTTAGGATCGCCATCGTAGACCGGCGGATTGTTGGCATGGGGTTCGGAATCGTGGGACATACCGGTGTGAAGAACGGACCCCCGGCTCGTTGCCTCTCGCTGAAGGCCATCCACCCGTGTGAGGAGTTCGGAGACTCAGGCACTAAGCGCGTCCACATCCTGCGCGGTGGTGTTGAGCTGGGTGGCATGCTGCCCTAACAAAACTCCCTGTTGAACGAGAGCCGAGCGAAGAGGATCAGATCCCGCTGAATCCATAATCTGGTCAGACTGTTCTGTCAGGAGTAACAGGCTGGATTCAGATGCGGGTTAACTCAAAGCTTTATTTAAGCAGAGGAGGCAGAGAAGATGAGTCACGTTCCACAGGTTTCACTCGTAGTGAGAGGATGAGAAGCAGATGAGTCAAAAGCAGATGAGTAATGTTCCACAGTAATTCGTATGACCGCCGAGACCGGAGGGATGACAGCTGGAAGCTTCTAGGAGCTCTGGGCTTGTAAGAACAAGGGGCTAAACACACTGGAGCCTGAGGACAAGACACGACAAGGTGAGTACAAAGAACAGCTAGAAGATCGGAGCTATTGGTACGAGTAACAACAGTCTGACAATAGACAGAGAATAAGGGAATAATAAAGGGGGAAAAATTAGAAGAACATAGAGAACAGGTGGCGAGCAATTAAGGTTAACAACGGGGTGTGATAAAGTTCGTATGGCAGAGAAGGAAGGAGACCAGGGTCGGCGTACTGAGGCTCGTGGGAACTTTATTATGCTGAATCAAAGAACGGAAAACAAAGTCGCGCCACATGCGCATAAGTCATAACATTGGTACTTTCAGGCTCTCGCTTTCTGTCGGTCGTTTCCTCCCACGAGTCCTCAGGTCTCTCGTTTGTCTCTGGTTCCCAGCTGGCTTAAATACTGCTTCCCCACGCCAATCACTGCAATGAGAAGCAGGTGTCACTTGTCTCTCACTTAACTCACTTACCACCGCTGATCTCCTCACTCTCTCTCCCGTCGCAGACCTCGCTAAACCACACCTCCCCTGCCACATACCCCCACCGCCCGACTCAGGCCGGGGAGCCATCCGGCCTGCAGCCCCCCCCCCCCCCCCCCCATTCCTAGAGAGGAAGTCGGCCACAGCCATCTGCGCCCCCGGCCTGTGAATCACCTTGAACTTAAATGGCTGTAAAGCTAGATACCAACGGGTGATTCGCGCGTTGGTATCCTTCATGCAGTGGAGCCACTGGAGGGGCGCGTGGTCCGAGCAGAGGGTGAACTCCCGGCCCAGGAGGTAGTAACGAAGGGTGAGGACCGCCCACCTGATGGCCAAACACTCCTTTTCTATGGTGCTGTACTTAGCCTCTCTCTTAGAGAGCTTCCGGCTAATGTACAGCACCGGGCGATCCTCCCCCCCCACCTCCTGGGACAGGACCGCGCCCAGCCCCCTGTCCGACGCGTCAGTCTGCAACAAAAAGGGGAGAGAAAAGTTAGGAGAGTGCAGGAGCGGTCCACCACACAGGGCAGCCTTAACTCGGGTAAAGGCCTGTTGGCACCGCTCCGTCCATTGGACCGTATCTGGTACCTCCTTTTTAGTGAGGTCAGTCAGGGGGCTAGTGAGGTCCGAATAACCAGGAATAAATCTCCTATAATATCCCGCCAGCCCCAGGAACTGCCTCACCTCCTTTTTGGTCTTGGGTCTGGGGCAAGTCGCAATTGCTGCCGTCTTGTCAATTTGGGGACGCACTTGCCCGTGACCCAAGTGGAAGCCCAGATACCTTACCTCCAACCGCGCACTTCTTCGGGTTGGCCGTTAGCCCCGCCCGTCTCAGCGCCTCGAGGACAGCCCTCACATGCTCCATATGCCGCTGCCAGTCGCCACTATAAATGATAATATCATCCAGGTAGGCGGCGGCATATGCAGCATGCGGGCGCAGCACTCGATCCATGAGACGCTGGAACGTAGCGGGGGCCCCGAACAAGCCGAACGGAAGCGTCACAAATTGGTGTAAACCAAACGGCGTGGTGAAGGCTGTTTTTTCTCTAAACATGGGAGATAAGGGGATCTGCCAATATCCTTTTGTCAAGTCCAATGTCGAATAAAAGCAAGCCGTACCTAACCGATCGAGCAACTCGTCAATCCGTGGCATTGGATAAGCATCAAATTTTGACACTGCGTTCACCCTGCGATAGTCCACACAAAATCGCACCGAGCCGTCCGTTTTAGGGACCAAAACAATCGGGCTCGCCCAATCACTGTGGGACTCCTCGATTACTCCTAACCCCAGCATCGCCTCTAATTCTGTCTGAACCACCTTTTTCTTGTGTTCAGGTAATCTATATGGCCGGCTGCGAACCACCACGCCCGGCTCTGTCTCAATATGGTGCTGAATCAGATTAGTACGACCAGGTAGAGGCGAAAACACGTCTGCAAATTTGGACTGTAACTGTCCAATGTCAGTGAGCTGCGAGGGTGAGAGGTGATCCCCTCCCGGGGCCAGGGCGAGGGATTTTTCTTTAATGATCGCCTCTGGCCCGAGATCCTCCTCTCCGCTCACTGCCGTCGCTAGCAACACTGACTCCTCTTCGCTCCATTTTTTAAGGAGGTTGAGGTGGTAAATTTGCCTGGAGTCGCCTCTGTCTGTTCGTACTACTTCATAATTGAGATCGCCTATTCGCTGTGTGACCTCAAAGGGTCCTTGCCACTTTGATAATAATTTGGAGCTGGAGGTTGGCAGTAATACGAGCACTTTATCTCCCGGTGCAAATTCTCTGAGCTTAGTTCCCCTGTTATACAGCTGGCTTTGTCTGCCCTGGGCCTGAAGCAAATTCTCCATTGAGAGCCGCCCCAGTGTATGGAGTTTTGCTCTCAGGTCCATGACATACTGAATTTCATTTTTGCTATCCGAATGTCCGTCCTCCCAAGTTTCTTTCAGGACGTCCAGCACCCCGCGGGGCTGGCGTCCGTAAAGAAGCTCGAAGGGGGAAAACCCCGTGGAGGCTTGGGGGACCTCGCGCACAGCGACTAAGAGGGGCTCTAGCCATCTATCCCAATTTTTCGCGTCTTCTTGTACGAATTTACGAATCATTGTTTTCAAAGTGCGATTAAATCGTTCGACCAGTCCGTCTGTTTGTGGGTGATAGACGCTGGTCCGTACCGCTTTAATGCCCAATAATTCGTATAATTCGCGTAACGTGCGTGACATAAACGCGGTGCCTTGGTCCATGAGAATCTCTTTTGGGATTCCCACGCGGGAGATTAAACGAAACAGGGCGTCCGCCACACTCTTCGCCGAGATATTGCGGAGCGCCACTGCTTCGTGATATCGTGTTGCATAATCCACTATGACTAACGCAAAACGATGTCCCCGTGCGGATCGTTCTAATGGCCCGATGAGGTCCATACCAATTCGTTCGAAGGGGACCTGCACTAGAGGTAGAGGGCGCAACGGCGCTTTTGGGGTGGCCGGTGGATTCACCAACTGACATTCCCGACACGACGCGCACCATCTGCGGACGTTCTCGTGAATGCCCGGCCAAAAAAATCGGGTCATTAGACGATTTAGCGTGGCTGTCATACCTAAATGCCCCGCCATTGGATTGCAATGTGCCGCCTGGAAAAGCATTTCCCGACGGCTCTTAGGTACTAATAATTGGGCCGTATCTTCCTTTGTCTGAGCGTCATGGGTCACTCGATACAACTGGTCCTTAATAACGGCAAAATACGGATAAGAGAGCGCGCGGTCAGGATGGAGGACCTGCCCATCGATGGAACGGACCTGCTCGAATGCATGTTTAAGGGTCTCATCCTGGGACTGCTCCAGGGGAAAGTCATCGCGACTGGAAAGGTTTAGCCTCGCCAACTCGCTCGGTTCCCCTGAAGCTTCCCCACTGGGTCCGGGTACAGATTCTCCCACCTGAGCGCACGCCCCGCCAACCGGGCCTCTCTTTTTCCCAGAGGCATCCACTGTTAAACACCCAAATAATTGTTCAAAAGCTGGCCAATTGGTACCCAAGATTAGTGGATGCCGGAGGCGCGGACTAACGGCCACCTCCACATAATGCTTTTGTCCCCTAAATTTGATGCCTATGGTTTTTATGGGGTATTCCACTATATCCCCGTGCTCACACCTCACCTTAACCACGCGGCCCGTATCCAATGCCCCGGATTGTATCAGGCTTTGATGGATGGAGGTCTGGTTACAACCTGAATCCACCAAAGCCTGATAGGTACCCCCCTTAATACTCACGGGTATTTGGTACAACCCGGCTTGATCGGGGGCAGCCTGCGGGTCGTCCGGGATCCGGACCCACGTCCCCACCTCCATAACCGGGCACCGGTCCACGAAATGGCCCGGATCCCCGCAACGCCAGCAGGCCGGCCCAGGCCTCCCCGCCACCCTAGTGGGGGGGGGGGGGGGGGGGGGGGGAAGAGAGAGAGAGAGAGACACAGATGGAAGGGGTTCGCCGACCCCGGAACACGCCGCCAGCTGATCCTCCGCCAGTTGGATGGCCAGATCCAGCAACGCCGGCCGGTGGCACTGGACCCACTGAGCAGTCCTCTTCGGGAGTCGTGAGATGAACTGCTCCAGCACCATGGTGTTGATAATGGTCTCGGCGTCGCTTCCTCCGGCCAACAGCCATTTGCGGCAGGAGTCCCGGAGCTGCTGGGCTAAGACAAAGGGCCGGCCCGCTTCGGTCAGTTCTAGCGACCGGAAGCGTTGACGGTGCTGCTCGGGGCTGAGGCCGACCCTTTGGAGCACTGCTCTTTTTAAGTCTGCATATACCAGGAGGTTCTGGACGGGCAGTTGTTGAGCAGCCTTCTGGGCCTCCCCTGACAGCAGCGGAATTATCCGGACCGGCCAGCTGTCCTCCGGCCACCCACACGCCTCGGCCGTCCTCTCAAAAAAATCGAGGAACGCTTCCGGATCATCTGTTGGCCCCATCTTCGTAAGAGGCATGTGGGCAGCAGGGCTGGAACTGGGGGAGGCCGACCTTGTCCGAACCTCCCGGTCCAGCATGCTCCGGAACAGCTCGCGGTCCTCCCGCTGGACCTGCATCATTGCCTGAAACCGATGTTCGTGGTCGGTTCGCAGCTCCAGCAGGGCTTGATGTTGTTCCTGATGCAGGCCCGCGAGCGATGTAATGAGCTCCACAAACGGCGTTCCCGATGATCCTGACGGGGTTTGCATGGCAGCGTCGTTCTCCTTCCTTCCCGGGTTTTCGGCACCAGTGTGATAAAGTTCGTATGGCAGAGAAGGAAGGAGACCAGGGTCGGCGTACTGAGGCTCGTGGGAACTTTATTATGCTGAATCAAAGAACGGAAAACAAAGTCGCGCCACATGCGCATAAATCATAACATTGGTACTTTCAGGCTCTCGCTTTCTGTCGGTCGTTTCCTCCCACGAGTCCTCAGGTCTCTCGTTTGTCTCTGGTTCCCAGCTGGCTTAAATACTGCTTCCCCACGCCAATCACTGCAATGAGAAGCAGGTGTCACTTGTCTCTCACTTAACTCACTTACCACCGCTGATCTCCTCACTCTCTCTCCCGTCGCAGACCTCGCTAAACCACACCTCCCCTGCCACACGGGGAAACAAGGGAGGCGGGGAAAACTCAAACAGGCAGACGCGGTGAGCTGTCAAACCATCCAAACACCCACAAATACATACACACACCAAAAAGGCAGGTGATTAGTCCCGAGACCCGACACAGAATTTGTGCTCTGCATCTCAGTCGTCTCTCTTATCTCAGTCGTTCCTTCCAACAAATACAGTGTAATCAGACTTTAGTTTTTTAGTTGTTTTTAAGAAACTGAAAAAAAAAACAAATGCCAGGGCATTCCAAAACTTCTCCAGGGCCCTCAAACCCCTTCAGACCCCAGAGGTTTAAGGAGTGTTTCACACTAAAAGCATAAGTATTATAAATTGATACAGATACAGAGCTTCATACTGACATTTTTTCTGTTCTGGGTTTTTTTTTCTGTCTGACAGTAGTATATTGTATATGTGTGTGTGTGTGTGTGTGTGTGTGTGTATAGTTGTTTTGCTTAATCAAAGCCTATTTGATTAATTATTGTTTTGATAAAGGTTTATGGTGCATTATCAGCAGACAGTATACTACTCTTCTAGCAGCTGTTGTTCATTTCTGGTGCTGTGTGCAATGCTGCAAGCTGTTAATTTGGATGCCGATATAAACACATAAAAAGTGTCAGCAATATTTCATCAGTGTCTAATTTTAAATACCTGATTCTCTGTCCTCTGTTCTGCAGCAGATACAGTGTCTGGGTTTTTATGTTTATCCATCGTACACAACACACATATACATTTCTGATCAGTGCGACAAAAGATCTCAAGGATCTTCTCATGTTTCTGGCAGATCATCTCCTGCAGTCGTCCAGTGACATTAGTCAAATTGTGTCTCTTTCCTTTAAACCAACTCTTGTGTTGTTCGAGATGATTCTGACAGTAAGAGTTCAGACACATCAGACAGGACTTGATGGCTTTGTATTTTCTTCCAATTACAGTTTGTGTTTAATTGAGTCAGTTTCTTTACAAGCTTCAGACTTCGAAAAGCATCTGCTGTTTGTCAGCACTGCTGCTCTTTAACACACACACTTGTGCATGTGAATGAAGCATTGTGGCCTGCTGGTGTCCATCAGAGCGATATATTACTCAGAGATCGATCAGACTCTGCCTTTGCTCTGCCCTTCAGCTGTTTTCTCTCTGAAGAACTGAGTGTTTTCTCTCTCTGTGTTTGTGCAGGTTTTGGGGACGCCATCGGAGGAGACGTGGCCAGGTGTTCACTCTCTCCC
>NC_081769.1:33892837-33900337 GCF_963082965.1 Carassius carassius | reverse complement strand
TCAGTAGTCAGTGTGTAGTGTGTACTGTGCAGTATGCAGTAGACAGATTCTCTTTCCCTGGAGAGCAGCGCATGACACGCTTTCCTGATTTATCAAACCCAAATACTCTGGAATTGGTTAGCAACAGCAGTGAGGAACTCTGGATTCTGATTGGTCGATGCACAGCTTCAGATTGTTACAAAGTTTCAAATGAGCAACATTTCAAAGAGTCAAATGAACAGAAACTGGTGGAGCAAATCTGATGCAAAAGTGTAAGAAATCAGTGTTTGTGATGATATCAAGCATAATGAAGAACAGCATTTAGTCAACGTAGTCAACATTTAAACAGTCATCGTATGCAAATTGCATATTTCATTATTTTCTCAATTCTAAGTTTTAATTTGATTTCTGTGTAAAAGAAATTTGGCCGTCCTATCAAATAATGATTCAAAAATCAATGTTTTGAAAAACAGAAACTTCAGTTTTCAGATATTTGACTTTATTGAATGCATGTGCACACTGGAGATTTACTGTAGAAACACTGTAAACTTTCTGTGGTTCACATTATTTACTTCTAAATCTTGCAAAAAATATGTTTTTCCAAAGAAATTAAAATTTATGTCCCACAGTTTTTCCTCGTAATTCTGATCTTATATCTCACAATTATTATTTTTTTTTCGGAATTAAATAAGTAATAAAAAATAGTAATTGTGGTTCTTTATAATCACAATTCAGACGTTTTTTTTTTTTTCTTGCACATATATTACAAGTTTATGCATTTAAACTTTTTTTCTCCGATTTTTTGATCTTATTTTTCAGACTTTTTAAGATCTTACAATTCTGTTTTTCAGAAGAAAAGACTATCTAATTGTGAGATAGAAAGTTGCAATGACCTTTTTTCATGATTTCATTCTGTGTTGGAGACAAGCTTTCATATGTTTGTGTTCAGCTCTCACAGAAACATGATGATTCAGGTCTTTCAGGCTGGTTTTGGTCTTTAGAGCAGCTCAAGGCCTTCTGTCGTGTCTAATATGACACATATCTATAATCCAGACGTCAGACCCCCATAAAGGACCCTGTCGGCCGCTGATCTGCTGTAAGGCCTCTATTAGCAGACAACACTGCTGTAGCACAGACACGTTTCATTCTGCACATCAGAAAACAGACGTCTTCGTCAGGCGAGTCGTTTGAATGCGAGAATGAGGTTTTTAATTTGCCAGATTAGGAGCAGCATCTGAATTAATCCTGTTATCAGCTCACAGCAGGCTGTGTGGGAGAGAGGAGGGGGCGGGGCTCCGGCGAGGAGGCGGAGCTCTGACACACACACACACAGTGCAGAGAAGAATGAAGGGAAATTAATTCAGTTGTTTCATATACGCTTGCAGTTCTATCACAAAAGAGAGCAGCTGCTGCGGAGAACACACTGTAATTAACATTTCAGCTCAGGCTTTGATTGATACGGCAAATGCAGCACGATTTAGGGCATTTTTATTAAGTGCTGATGCGTTTATTTATTATGGTTTTATGTCTTTATTAGAGTTGTTTGTTAAGTCAAGCCTCATTTTTACGGTTGGTTATATTTCTTGGAAAGAAACCACTTTGCAAACATATAGAAAAGCTCATTTACTCCGTAATTTATTAATATCAGTTAATATATTTTCCTTCTACATACTCAACATTTCTTTATATTTATTTTATCTATTATTTTCTATTGTTTATATTCAGTATATTTGATTTCTATTATAATAATAATATAGTAATATATATATATATATATATATATATATATATATATATTTATACCGTATTTTCCAGACTATAAGTAATACTTTTTTTTCATCGTTTGGCTGGTCCTGCGACTTAAAGTCAGGTGCGACTTATTTATCAAAATTAATTTGACATGAACCAAGAGAAATTATTTAAATGTATACATTGCAAACAGACACACACACACACACACCCACACACACATATATATATATATATATATATATATATATATATATATATATATATATATATATATATATATATATTAGGGGTGTAACGGTTCACAAAATTCACGGTTCGGTTCGATACGATACACTGGTGTCACGGTTCGGTTCGGTACGTTTTAGAAACAGCAAAAAGAAAAAATTGGCAGATAAATTTCATTGATTTTTAAAAAAAAAATTATTTATGAAAACTAACAAAGTATGTTTTTTGTTTTTTTTTACATTGAACCAGTATGGAGCTATTCTTTACCCATCTTCTATGGTGTTTTCTTAGCAGCATACTGTATAAAACAAAAACAGCTCCTTATAAAAAAATATAATAAAATGTTATATTATTGTAGTAGTTATGAACAAATACAAAGATGTAACTTTTTATATGGAACTCTATAACTCTTTATATTGAGTGTGTGTTTACTCAATTGGTTCTCTATAGGGCTTATGTTTTTTGGAACAAAGCAGGAATTACGGTCTGTCTGAAATGGGCTCGTGAAGGAATATTGTAACGGGGCTCAATTACATTAAGCATGTTCTTAAAACCTACGTTTTCCACTACAGAGTAAGGCGCTCGCTCACGCAGTACGCGCTGAAGGCTCGTTGCAAAATGGCTAATGCATTTAACAGACCAGAAATAGAAGATCCTCCAATAACCAACAGGTCTGGTGTTTGGGTGCACTTTGGATTCCCTGTAAGCTATAATGGTGATGATAGAATCAATGGTAAATAGTAAGGTCTCATATCCGCGGCTATAACGTAAATGTAGCCTACCAAACGCCGTGGTGATGTCTTTTGCCCTGTTTGAATCCGTTGGAAATGTCTGTCTAAATGCTGCGGGGATAGTTTGTTGCGTGTATGTTTCTCCCTTTTTCCGTCTTTTCCCAGATACTGACACACTAACGTGATGTCGGCGTAAATGAGTTGACATGTTTCAAGTAATCCCGCTGGTGCTTTTTTTTTTTTTGTATTCCCGCTGGTGTACCCTAGATGCGACATATCGTTGTTTTTTATCCACCACTCTCTTTCCATCACCATTATAGCTTACAGGGAATCCAAAGTGCACCCAAACACCAGACCTGTTGGTTATTGGAGGATCTTCTATTTCTGGTCTGTTAAACGCATTAGCCATTTTGCAACGAGTCAGTGTGTATTACTGAGTGAGCGAGCGCCTGACTGAGTAGCCTAACATAAACATATAAGTTGGTGTTTTTTTCTTCTTCGGGGGTGTCAGGGGCGTTGCCTGTTACGTCGTTTGGGTTATTGGGCTACCTTGTTGAATGCATATCATTATATTTCACAATTTATTTTATTTTCCAAATATAATTAATTAGTCCAACGAACCGTTCGGTCCATACTGCGTACCGCGTACCGAACCGAAAGCCTCGTACCGAACGGTTCAATACGAATACGCGTATCGTTACACCCCTAATATATATATATATATATATATAATTTAATTGTATATTTTTCTTAAAAATACTCTACATCTCTTTATATATTAACAAAAACAATTATAAAACAAATACTAACCTCATATGAATTTTTAATAATAATGTTAATTTGAAATTTGTTTCTATAGACAACCTATATCAAAAACTAATGTAATCTAAACAGTCATTGTTTATTATTATTAGAGTTATGTTTTGAAAGCATTATTAAAGTGCATCATATATTTCTGGAATTCTGAATTGCATAGTTTTATATTTTTCTAGTCGTCATCATAATTGAATAGTTTTCTCTCCTTGTCTTTCACATGATGATGCTGATGTGATTTTACACATTTTCAGATGTGTATGCATGTATGTCTTTTCCTGACAGAGTGAATGTGTCGTTGTGTTTCAGTGTCTTCGATCTTCAGCGCTCCCAGCGTTAGGTTACAGCCGGAGTCTGGCGTCAGCGTCCAGGTGTGCGGTCAGAGCAGATCCACGTCTGACAGCAAACACTGACCGGAGCAGACAGGTACGATCCACTGACAGTCACTCGACAGCTCTAATAGCAGGTTTAATTCTTTACTTTGCTTTTTAATCCATTTCAGCAGGTCTGTACATTTTTTTGAAATTGTTTTATTTAAGTGAATTTTGAGTACATGTATACATGTAAGAAGTCTCTTTATGGCTGAATTTTTTTGATAAAAAATACTCAAAAAATGTGGAAATATTATTAGAAGGTAAAACAGCTGTTCTTTGTGTGAATCTGTGTTAAAATATAATTTATTTCTGTGATGCTCCGCTGTATTTTCAGCATCATTCCTCCAGTCTTCAGTGTCACATGATCTTCAGAATCAGAATAATATGATGATTTACTGCTCAAGAAAAAAAAAATGATCAAAAAATGCATAAATATAGTCTTTTCTTTCATATCAGCATCTTTAGAATGATTTCTGAAGATCATGTGACACTGAAGACTGGAGGAATGATGCTGAAAATACAGCGGAGCATCACAGAAATAAATTACACTTTGCATTATAATCACATAGAAGACAGTTATTTGAAACGGTAATAATATTACACAATTTGTTTAAATAAATGTATCCTTGGTAATAGAAGAGACTTCTTTAAAAACATTGAAAAGTCTCAGAAATAAATTATATTTTACAGTATGTTCACATAGAAACCACTTATTTTAAATTATAATAATATTTCACAATTTTTACTGTATTTTTAATCAAATAAAGGCAGCCTCGGTGAGCAGAAGAGAGCATAATTAGGCCTATTCCAGACTTTTAACCAGCAGTGTAAGTGTGAAAAATGTTGACTTTCAGTGTATATGTGTTCATTTCCATTGCTATTATTCACGTACACATTGAGTTGATGTGAACACAGTCATCCTCTGTGTTCTTTAGATATTTCAGTGTTGGTCAATGATAAAGCAATGCTGTTCCAGGATTCACTGCTGCAGGTCAGGTCAGGGTTTTATTGTCCAGAAAGAGGTTGTATTTGCGTGTAATATGTGTTGTGGACGAGCACATCTCCTGCGGCTGGATGAAGCTCATAATGGAGGGGAAGAGGCCGGTTCTGCAGGGATTAGCAGCTCAATTACAGACAGGTGCAGCGCGAGAACTACAGCTGAACCACACACAATAAGACACCAGCACTCATCAGAGTCCTCTCAGAGCTTCACACCAACCAATCTCTGTTAAAGTGTCATTGATTTCTGTGATCAGCATCATTACTCCAGTCTTCAGTGTCACATGATCTTCAGAAATCATTCTGATTGGTTGCTTTTGCTGCTCAGTTATCATTAATACTGGTGATCAAATATGATTTCAATGATGAAAACAAAAAATAAAAAGAGTACATTTATATTTTGAACCATTTAAACATTTTAGGCTTCATTTTCTTTATGCATGTCTAATGTTCAAAACACTGCCTTGCGCATTCACATCTTTAAAGAAATCTTGCACTTGCACAATCATTGGTTCAAAACACAACTTTACTGTGAAATACCATTGAAACATAACTATAGATCACCCACACACAAGCAAACGATAGTTTCACTGTGTCATTGTTCGTACAATCATTAAATATTGTAGAACAAAATAGGTGATACAGGTTTTATTATGGTACTACATGTACAGTAAATACATCTCTGTAAAAGTACTGCAGTAGTAGAGAGAATACTACAGACACAGTGGAATCATTGAACAAAGTTTGAAATATATTGATGCAAAACACTACTGTACAATTACAACATTGGTTTATTTGAATCAAAGCAAAAATAATTAGCTATGAAATTGAAACCCACCACACCATCTTCTGATATAGCCGCACACATGGTAATGTTAGCCGCACGTTGTCCAGGTACTTGGATGGTTTCCCGCTGGCCAATGAAATTCTGACCTCTCCTCCTTGTCTTGGCCAGATTAAAACCTGCCTCATCCAAATATATGAATTTGTGATGGTCATCATCTGCATCCAGCTCCATCACTCTCTAAAAATACATTTTAGAAAGAGATTTAGAGATTACTGTACAATGTAGAATTTTTGGGAATGTTTTTACAACAGCCATCTTGAAACTGAACTTACCTGAACATACTCCGTCCTTATTTGCTTCACTCTGTCTGCATTTCTTTCGAAAGGCACACGGTATAGTTGTTTTATAGATACCTGGTGCCTTTTCAGTATGCGTGCAATAGTCGGCAAACTTATGGATCCCACATTGTTGAACATGTCTTCATTGTCCAAGATATGCTGGTGAATTTCTGTAAGGCGAATATCATTTCTGGCCCGAACCAAATCGACCACAGCCTGCTCTTGTTTGTCAGTTAGAATTCTGCCTCTGCCTCCACTATTTGACCTGGTCACAAAAGTACTGTCAATACTGTAAATAGTCTGAAAAGGTGGTACAGTATTTGGGGCCATAGACACAGTGTCTGATGAAGCATTATGATAAAATATTAGGCTACATCCATGGATATTGTAATCTAATTGGTTCATGCTCCGCGCTAATTGGTGACAATGAATCTTGTTATCTTGAAACGTTCATGATTTACAGTAAACATGGAAGATTGTTTGTGTGTTTCCATACTAAGAGTAATGCAACAGTTACTTATCATTTTGAGCAGTTGTATCAATTGATAGTTAGATCATTGTAAGGAAATGAATAGACACTCATTTGAAATGTAATGTGTGGATTGCCTTTTGAAATAGTTGCACTTTGATGTTTAGTTGTGTCATATTGAACAGGTGATTTTTGTTGAATGAACAAATGATCTAAGTTTTATGTGTATTGTATCCAAGCAATTGAGAAAAGGGTTAGAGTTTTGAAAAATGTGCATTTTGATCATTGGTTGTGAGTTTTGTGTCTAGAGTTGTGAAAAATGACATCAAGGTTCTGAAAATAGTGTGTGTGTGTGTGTGTCTGTGCGTGTGTGTGAGTGTGTGTGTGTGTGTGAGTGTGTGTGAGTGTGTGTGTGTGTGTGTGAGTGTGTGTGTCTGTGTGTGTGTGCGTGTGTGTGTCTTTGCGTGTGTGTGTCTGTGCGTGTGTGTGTGCGTGTGTGTGTGTGTGTGCGTGTGTGTGTCTTTGCGTGTGTGTGTCTGTGCGTGTGTGTGTGTGTGTGTCTGTGCGTGTGTGTGAGTGTGTGTGTGTGTGTGAGTGTGTGTGTCTGTGTGTGTGCGTGTGTGTGTCTTTGCGTGTGTGTGTCTGTGCGTGTGTGTGTGCGTGTGTGTGTGAGTGTGCGCGTGCGTGTCTGTGCGCGTGAGTGTGTGTGTGTGCGTGTGAGTGTGTGTGAGTGTGCACGTGCGTGTCTGTGCGCGTGAGTGTGTGCGTGTGTGCGCGTGAGTGTGTGTGTGTGTGTGAGTGTGAGTGCGTGTGTGTGTGTGTGTGTGTGTGAGTGTGCGCGTGCGTGTCTGTGCGCGTGAGTGTGTGTGTGTGTGCGTGTGTGTGTGAGTGTGTGTGCGTGAGTGTGTGTGTGCGTGGGTGTGTGTGCGTGTGTGTGTCTTTGCGTGTGTGTGTCTGTGCGTGTGTGTCTGTGTCTGTGCGTCTGTGTGTGTGTCTGTGCGTGTGTGTGTGTGTGTGTGTGTGTCTTTGCGTG